>NC_048411.1:25473941-25498276 GCF_013103735.1 Etheostoma cragini | reverse complement strand
CTGGTATCCTGTCTATAATGGAGTGGAATGGAAATTTGTAAGTGACCCCAAACTTTTGACCGGTAGTGTATATATATAAAAATATAATGTGCAATGGTCAGGGTTGAAAGTCTGTCAGTGCGTGTCCCGGGCCTTGTTGATTAGGCCCACTGAAGTCAGGGAGAAACTGTTTTTAAAGGTCCCATGACCTGGTGCTCTTTGGATGCTTTTATATAGACCTTATTGGTCCCCTAAGGCCTTATTGGACATAGCTTTCCCAAAATTACGCCTTGGTGCAGAATTACCGCCACTAGAGCCAGTCCAACAATGAGCATTCCTTATGTGCCATTTCTGAGTCTGTAGCTCTGGAGGAGAAGAAGGACCTCATAAGGGGCAATATTCCAGATCAGCCCATCTGATCTTTCATTTTCTCAAAGGCAGAGCAGGATACCCAGGGCTTAGTTTACACATATTGCAATTTCCAGCCACTCTGGGACCATAGGCAGGCTGGGGGAACTCACATTAATGTTAAAAAAACTCATAAAGATAAATGTTCATGCCATGGGACCTTTTACTACGTGAGGTTTTGGTTATGATGGACTGCAGCGTCTTAACTGAGGAGAGTGTTTAAAAAACAAACAAAAAAACAGTAGGCGCAACTAATACACTGGCAACTCTGGGTTTCCTACTGCGCTGAATTTGATAGAGGCTAGTTACACTATTGCGATATCCACAATTCCACCCATTACTGCCTTTAAATTATTGTGTGTAAGTGTTTTTGAAAATGTCTTACATCCTAAATAGGGTGGATGTACTGTATGGGAATGTATGCCATTTTATGTTTTTACTTTTCAGAAATCCCACAGGCAAACTTCAGACGGCTTCCATTTGACCACTGCAGGTAAGAAGAGACTTGTTTACCATCTCCAGCCTGCGAACGTATCCTTCGGTGTATGGGTTTATTCAACTATGTTTTCGCTGTTGACATTATCTAATTTTGGGACCTTGGTAGACAGAGAGACACCGGCCCGAGCCTTTTGTTCATAGATCTCCTCAGTCTCCCTCAACTCTGTGACTGCATTATATCACATAGATGTCGAAAATCTTTGCACTAAAATCTATGAAAATCTGGCTGGACATGGTATTTTGCTGAGCAATACATTGGTCTACCTTCTATACCATTTGTCCCATTTTGACATATTGTGTTTTCTTTGAAACATTTCAGCTTGTCCCTGCAGCCGTTTGAGTATCCTGTCTGTACTGAGGAGGGAGTTGTCTTTGACCTGCTGTAAGTAGATGATGCAAAAAAAATAATTAGTTTTTAAAGAACATTTTACAATAGGCATTACTATGACTATAAGTGACCTTTTGACTGACAGCTGTCATTGGGTGTTTATATAATAGCCAACACGGCTACTAGACAAACCTGGGAAGAAAAACAGGTTAAAATCTCATGATCTATTTAGTTATTCAAACCAATCAGTTATCAACTGGGTTATTGCTCACTTTGACTTGGTACTAGAGGGTTTTTAAGGTGGACTTTGACATTGTCTGTTGCGTGATTTGTCAGTCTACTTAACACTAGTCCAAATATCTCTGCAACTGTTGTTACATGGAACTTTTAGAAATCCTAGATTGTTAAAGGCCAAAAATAAGATGAACATGAATGGTGTTTGTTGTATAAAACATTTTGTAGATAACATCTTTTGCGATTGCTTCTAGTTTGACCTTAAAGTGCTCACAATATGCTTTTTGGCTTTTTCCCTTCTTTTTTTTCCAATGTGTTATATATCTTTTTTTGTGCACATTATAGGTTTACAAAGTGAAAAAGCCCATAGTCCTCCACAAAGGGTCTTAACATCTCCAACACTGTTCACAAACCGAAAAACTGCTCTATTGTAGACTAGCCTTTACTTCCATGACAAATGTGTGTCTTTTTGTAACATAAATTATAATGCTCGCCTCGCTGCTAGTGTGGCATGTCCTTATACTCTGCTTCCTAATGGTTAGTAGTCCTTACCTAGCTACTGCCCATGTGCAACTCCCAACAAAGATGGAACAGAAGGCAGATGTCTCATTTTGTAGCTAAAACAGAGAGCTCAACACACAGGGTGAAAAGAGGAGCTGCTTTGTTTTATAAAAAAACTCTAAATACAATTGTGAACCCGAAAATGAGCACATTTTGAGTACTTTTATTAAAGACCACTTCCTTTCTGCCTTGTGTTTCAGGAGCATTGTCCCATGGATCAAGAAGTTTGGTACTAATCCGATCTCTGGAGAGGTGAGCAAACAGCAGACATCATGCAGCATGCCCAGTTTAGTTGACAGACTGCTACTCCCCTTTTATCTACTGCCATCTTTTTAAGGCAGATTCTTGCTGGTTTAAATATGAACCTGCATATTTGAGTTATAATTAAGTACTTTCATATGTTAGGTACCATGTACAGCATAATCTCATACAAAGAGAAGAAATGCATCTTATCAGATTTAGTTACTTGCTATTTTTTAAGCAGTTCTTTGGCAGGTAGGCACAAACATTACTACTACTACTACTACTGCTACTACTAGAATATTTAATACAATTTCAAAATGCAATACTTAAGTATATTAAATATATGAAAATTACTTTTGATACTTAAGTACAGTAAATAGCAGATCCTTTTTTCTTTCTTTTTTTTTTTCTTTTTTTAAAGATTCTTTTTTGGGCATTTTGAGCCACAGCTGAAGAAATGAAAGCGGAGAGGGGGAGAATGACATGTAGCAAAGGGCCGCAGTTTGGAGTTGAACCCGCAGCCGCTACGTTGATGAGTAAACCTCTATATATGGGCGCATGCTCTACCAACTGAGCAATCCGGGTGCCAAAAATATCAGATACTTTAATATTTTTACTCAAGTAATATTCTAAAGGGTGACTTTAACTCCTACCAAAGTCGTTTGCTGGTAAGATACTTGTACTTTTATTCAAGTATTGCTTTGAAGTACTTTAATACAAGACTGGTTTTGAGTTGTTCAGGTGAAGAACTTGTCTTCCTGTTGAATAGTTTATTCGTTAAATAGTTGAATATAAAAACTGACGAATTTCAGTTTTAAAAACGTCAGCTCTGGTTCACAGTTTGAAAGATTCCAAAAGTAGAGAAGTGCACAAAGATGATGTCTGTGCGAGTTTAATGGAAGGAAATGGGGAAACCTTTTCCATTATGTTTTTCTGTTTTCTTGTCCTTGTCTTTCGTACAGAAACTGGAAGCAAAGTCTCTCATCAAACTCAACTTTGCCAAGAACAACGATGGTAAATATGCATCTGCTGTCTGTAGAAACTAGGGGGAAATAAGTTGATGTTGTCATAAGGGCTTTATATTCCTGATTCTCATAACCAAAATCAGCCAGTAGTTTTGGAATAAAAAGGTCAAAGCCACTCTTATCTTACTGCCCTGCTGTGTGTAAGCGTGGCTTGAAAAAGAAAATTAGACAGAGTGTTTTTAAAGGGTAATTTGTTTTGATTAGATAAGGAAGCAAGTAGAGGAAGCATATGTGGGAGAGGTGATATAATTTGTCAGGGAGCGCTTTAAATGAGGTATTTCTTGACTTCTGGAAGACATGAGTTTTCAGCCAGTTCAGATTTACAGCGACCCTGGCGCTCTGCTTGTTTCTGATTGACTTTATTTTTTTTTCTAGGAAAGTATCACTGCCCTGTTCTGTACAACGTCTTCACAAATAATTCTCACTTCGTGGCCAACAAGGTCACCGGCAATGTGTTTTCTTATGAGGTTGGTGAACTCACACACATTCCCTGCATTGATCCTCACACAAATACCTTTTTGTAAAACAGATCCATGTCTAAAATTACACACACCCACACACACACAGATGGAATTGATTTAGATTTCCATGCAATATGGTGCAGATGCTCAGTCCACATGGGCTCACGAGATGCGGCCTTACATCACACTGACTTGTGTATAACAAATGTTTCTCCTAGCAAATTGAGGATGACACAGGGAGGGGGTGTCTATTTCAAGTTTTATCTGAGCGGAGGCTCATTGTCTCAGATTTTTAAAGCCCCTTAATAAAAAACAAAAAGAAATGAATCTCTTTGTTAAGCGGTTTGAACAACAATGAAGAATAAATAAAATTAACATAAAATAACAGTATTTTCCCTTTCATTACATAGCTGACCTTAAGTGTGTGCCAGGAGAGGCTTTTGTTCTCTTAAATATTTCTGTTTCTACCCAGGCTGTTGAGCAACTCAACATTAAGACCAAAAATTTTAAAGATCTGCTGACAGACGAAGAATTCACCAGAAAGGACATCATAGTGCTTCAGGTGGGTTTTGGTTTGCAAAGTTGAAAACACGTTATATCAGGGGGAAAACATCTTGTTTAATCATGTTTTTGTTTATCTTTGTAGGACCCCACAAACCTGGATAAATTCAATGTTTCTGACTTCTTCCACGTAAAAAACAACCTGAAGGTTTTGGATCCTGGTGGGTAATCGAACAGTTTTTTGTTAAGTAACTATTTGTCAAAGGTGGAAAAAGTACTAAAATATTGAACTCTAGTAAAAGCACCAATGGTTTGATGAACTGTTGCTCAAGAACAAGTCAAATTACCTATCTAAAAAATCACTCTAGTAAAAGTAATACAGTAAGTAGTTCATCTAAAATGCACTTTAAAGATCCCATGTATTAGGGGGACCACTAAGGTCTATATAAAGACCACTAAGGTCTATATAAAAGCATCCAAAGACCACCATGGTCTTTGGATGCCTTCATGTAGACCTTAGTGGTCCCCTAATACCATATCTGAAGTCTCTTTCCCCAAATTCAGCCTTGGTGCAGAAGGACAGCCACTAGAGCCAGTCCCACAATGAGCATTCCTTTAGTATGTGCATCTGTAGCTTTTGAAGAGAAGAGGGGGCAAGGTGGAGGTTGGGGGTGTGGGCTTGACCAACTGCCACATTGCTCGTATGAAAGCCATGATGTCTCTCTCTCATGGGTAGGCAAAGCAGAGAAAGGGGATGTAACCTTGCCCCTTATGACCTCATGAGGGGCCCAACTTTCATTTTTCAAAGGCAGAGCAAGATACCCAGGGCTTGGTTTACACCTATCACCATTTCTAGCCACTGGGGGACGATAGGCAGACTAGGGAAACTCATATTAATGTTATGAAAACCTCATAAAGGGAAATTGTGATGCCATAACCTTTTAGGTATAAAATGTGTACTTACCTACAAAAAAAAACTATAAAATGGGGCAGGGGGATCTCTCCCATGTAGTGAAAATAGGACAAGGACCAGCGAGCATTTCTAACAATCTCTGATCCACTTCCATCTTGATCTCAGTCTCCTACAGAAAGCCTTGATGCCTGGTAGGCAGCCTAGATGCTGAGTGATTCATGACTGTTGTGGTTTGGGGCTTGAATTGTTTTTCTTCTTCCTTTTGTGTTTTCGTTAGTTTTTTGTTTTTGTTTTTTTCCACTCCGTAATGGAAGGAATTTGTAATGTAGCGAAATACAATGCTTCACTCAAAACATAATAAATACATTTTAAGTTACCTATCATAAAAACTACTTAGAAAATACACAACAAAACTACATAAATATAGTAACGTGAGTAAATGTATATTGTCACTTTCCACCTCTGAAATTTGTTATGGGAAATTGTGGCGAATTTACTTTTAGTCCTGAATCAGGGGTAACTTTGGAGTTAAATCTTCATTAAATTATTTCCTTTCACTTGCTCTCCTTTCCGGGGCTCGGTTCAGATGAGGAAAAGGCCAAGCTGGACCCAGCGTACCACCTGAAAACCACCAATCTTGAGACCAGGGAGACCTTAGCTGAGCTCTACAAAGACTACAAGGGGGATCAGATCCTGGCTGCCACGATGAAGGAACCAGAGGCCAAGAAGACGGACAAATTTAACGCTGTAAGCAAAACCACTATGATGCAAGAGAAGGAGAGAGGAATATTAAATGAAATTGAAAGGGAAAGTTAAGTTAGTGTCATTTTCTGATCTCACGCTTTATTCTGTTCTGTATTACCCCCTTACTTGAGAAACCATAACGAAAGCAGCCTTTTAATATCTAAAAATCCTCCGGGTAATGGAAGTTTTATATGCACAAATAAGTTAAAGTCTGCACAGCACGTAAATGCTCAGGAAAACTATTTAGTAGTGCAGAATCAGGCACACAATTTTGGCCTTCCTCATGTGTATTGGATTATTGTGGCCCATTACGCTTCTCTTTTGTCATCATATCACATGATCAGAGGACATGTGATATGAAAACGGAGTCTTATTCTAACATAGATTTAGGTATAAATATTGTCCAAATAGGGCAACGAAATAATAATGATCTCATTATTCCAAGTTACAAACAATACAAATAGTTGCATAACAGACTCAAGCGGATCTGACTCTCGAATACAGTTTAAATTTACATATTCTTTTTTGAAAATTAGATGAATAAATTGTATTTACAAAATATATTATTAAAAAAAACACACAGTTTAGAATGGAAGTTTTATATGCACAATATTAATATATAGAATGGAATGGTGGATGAACAAAAATGTACCCCAATGTGATGGGAGTTTATTTGTCAACTGCTGCTGGTTCAGCCAGCTAAACATCACTTACATGTGGTGTTACCGCCTGGCTCAAAGCCGGCAACAAAAAGGGAGGTCTCACACAGATAATGTAACCAAAAAGTAGTTTATTCAACTAAATATCCTAACAACATACCTTAACCCAACATACGTAAATGTAATAGTGGGTTGTGTAAGTATAGAAGACATCAGTCGTGTTTGCCACGCATGAATGAATGAATAAATGAAGTGAAGTTTGTTGAAAGGTGCAACAAACCAAACAAAGAACAAAATAGGGGATGCTCCCGTAGGACCAGCTGAGTGACAGTGAGACTCCCAGAAGGGCAGGCCTTTATGCCTTCTGTAGGCCACGCCCAGTTGGCCA
This sequence comes from Etheostoma cragini, assembly GCF_013103735.1. Lineage (NCBI taxonomy): Eukaryota > Metazoa > Chordata > Actinopteri > Perciformes > Percidae > Etheostoma > Etheostoma cragini. Next base: position 25,491,334 of record NC_048411.1, on the reverse strand, counting down.
GGTGCAGACGACCCTCCCAACTCACCTCCCTGCCCACTCTGCAATGCAATTTTAGAATCCTTTTTTAATGAATATTTTCTTTCTTCAGTTGTGCTGCTGCTGCATTTTAATACATTCATTTGGTGAAGACATGTACTTTTTACATTGTACACAGGAGGGAGCCAAACACACAGTAATACAATGACAGTAATGTAAGCAACAAGAAAAACAACTGCATCCAGACAGAGAACAAAGAATGTTTACAGTGCTATAAGGAAGATGAATTACATTGTATATTCAAGGTCTTTAGGCAAAAATACCTTGTTTGTTAGAACATGGCAAGGTTGGAAACATTAGTCTGCGAGAGAAATCAAATAAACAAAGGCCTCTTTAAATATCCAGCAGGTTTCAGTTCTTTATGTAAAAATACTTACTGTACCCTTCCCACATGCTTATCAATATAAGTCAGGTATAACTGTAGAGGAAACAAACACACAGACATGTAACAACAAAGGTCAACCGTGGCCACGTTACCGTCGTGACTGTGTCGTGACTCGTGAACAACAAAGGGGGCTGAACTCAATTTGAATGGCATTCATGACTCTTTTCTTAATGGCCTCTCTTTTGATGCTGCTCCTTGCCTTTTGATGCTGCTCCCTTTTTTTTTTTTTCTGGTTGCTTTCCGTCTCCAGTTCACAGTCGAGGTGATGCTCTGGCAGCATTTGAGAGAACAGGGAATATAGGTCAGACGGAGCACACAGGGTAAAGTCTGGGCTTTCATGCACCGTCACAAGAACTAGAGCAGAAGAATGTGCACCCAGGACCGTAGAGCAGACTTGAGTTTTTTTAAATCCCTTTTCCCATCTCCGCTTCAATCTCCCCAAGTTGTTATTCTAGTAGTTCTACTGACTATTCCCCAATATCACTGCGTTGTGGTATTTTAGGATGATGTATATTACTTTTTAGCTATTCTACTATAATTTAAGCTCAAAGAACATTAAAGCACCTCCAATGCACTGTATTTTTTTAAAATTGTATGAATCTCAAAGCTGCAGATGCTGTTCTCCTAATCATGCAGAAGCTGCAGAGGTTGTCATTTAAGTAGTTTGCCCTTGATGCACCACTTACCAGAAATGTGGGAAACAGCCAGGAACGTCTCTGCCCTGTTGAAGTGCCTCTGAGCAGAGAGCCTTCTAGGTGCGTTTAGCTGATTATTCACCAAAAATCTCAATCTGTAAAGATTTTGTGTAAGCAACACTACAATATCATTGCGGTATCGCTATTGAGGTATTTTGTCAAAAATACTGTGATATTTGCTTTTCTCCATATCGCCCAGCCCAAAGGTCAGTTAAAGATGTTACATTCTTATGCATCTATGCCTCTTAAATAAAGTTTTTTTTCCTCTTCTTTTTTTGAATAGTCTTATTTTGTGTTTTTTGTCATGTATCTTTAAATTGACTTTGTGTCTGAAGTGTGTTAAATAACTAAACTTGCCCTGCCTTTGAGGCCGGATCAGTTGATCAATTGGATCTATTTTCTATCTCTACTTTTATTTGAAAAAAGAAAAACTGTCTACCCATTTCTTATCAACACAGTCCTTATCACAAACATAATCATTAACAGGAGAAGTAGTGTTTTAAAAGTAGAGTTAAAAGGACATAAAATGTCATTTATTATTTTTGTCTCTTTCTCCAGGCCCACTACTCTAAAGGCACTGTTTCTTCCTCCTTCACGTCAACAGCCATGACTCCTGAAACAACACAAGTAGCAGGCAAGTGAACATCTCACACACAAAACTACCTCTGCAGATTCCCAGCGGACCAAAACATTCACCTCTTCTTCTTTCTTTAGTCGCTTTAATCGTTCTCTATCCAGGGGATGCCGGCTAGCCATGCCTGCTCTTTTGCAGCTTCATGCTCACACAGCTGACTGTAGCTGCAACTGGGAGCTGCTCAGTTCGACTGTGTGTTCTTCTCCCGTCAGCCTCTTAGCTGCTCCATTGGGGAGATTTGCTGTTATGCAACTGGATAGTAGGTTTAGTACACTTCAGAAGAGGAGGACAATGTCCATAAAAATGGCTAATGTTGTGTTTTTATGCTATAGATGCCATTGCAGACGACGTTGTGCGTTACCAGTACGTGAAGAAGAAAGGCTACGTCCGTCTACACACAAACAAGGGAGACCTGAACCTTGAGTTGCACTGTGATAAGGTAATAACGCGTATATTCCTCTCTCTCACTCACACACACACGCAAAGCAAACAGAAAATCACTGACAAAACAATTAGAAGAAAAAATGTTTTAATATTGGAGAAAAATGCTTCCAAAGCCTTATTTTCTACAGCTCCTCAACTTCCGATACCGAGAAAGTAACCAACCTTATTTTACTGAGCTGACAGTCCTCACAGGTTTCTTTTTTACACTTTCTGATTATTGAAGGATAGAATTCCAAATAAAGAGGGACTTTCCGTCAGGTCTATTTATAGGGCTGGAAAGATGTTGAAAAGATAAATTATATAAAAAGAAGTACTTCTTTAAGCCTTTATAGGAGCTGATATCATTTTTATCTTTTTTGCTAAGTAAACGTTTGAGAACAATAATGCTGACCAGTAAAATATATAGTTTTATAAATAAGGCTTAGTGTTTTGACATTGAGATTGACCGCTTAATTAGCTGGTATAAGGTTTTCAAATGTTGTTTGCAATGTAGGTTTGGCCCAAGCTGGTTGTTAAATCGTATTTAGGGTGACACATCCAAAACACTGAAATCAGCGTCTTGCAGAATCTGTCCCCCAGGTTGCCAAGTTTACATCACGGCAGAAATGTGTTCTTGTGTGCCTCCTTTTTTAAAGTCAGGTGTGCGGCTCCAGAGAGACAGCACGAGTTCCAGGAATGCATTTCTGCCCTGGTAACCACGCGCTTGGTTTTCATTGGCTTCTGAGCTGTCGAGTCAGAATAATGAGGTGAAAGTGGCTGTGGTTGGACAACCTGCCCTCTGCGCCCCCATCCTCCTCCTCCCCAGTGGTTTCCACACAAGATTGCAGCTCTATTTGTGGCCTGCTGTTTATGAATTAATGAGTGCCGCTTCACTGTCACTAACACGGTCAGTCACCCAAATCCAGAGCGCGGCTCTTTGTAAAGTGCCTATTTTCTTGCCCAGCTTTGGATGTTTTGGTTGGTTGCCCCTGCTCTTGTTGTCCCCAACTTGGGTGAAGTGTGAGAGGGCAGATGTTCAAAACCGGATGACGCAGCCTCTCCCCTTGACACAGTAGATAGGCTTCACCTTAATGGAGGCTAGAATAGGACGAGGTATCAGAATTTACATTTTAGTCCTCCAAAACCCTTTCTAAATCTAACACAAATTCCCAATGTTATCTTTGAATTTGAAATGAAACGACCATTTAAAACAAATTCAGTGTTAAAATAAGTGTGTGTGTGTGTGTGTGTGTGTGTGTGTGTGTGTGTGTGTGTGTGTGCACACACATTGCATATAAATAATAGAATGCCTTTATTGTCCTACACATGTGCAATACCTGTGCAACAAGATTGAAGCAATCCCTTTACAGTGTCAACAACCAATATACAATAGTGCATATATATATATATATATATATATATATATATATATCTCTCTCTCTCTCTCTCTCTCTCTCTCTCTCTCTCTCTCTCTCTCTCTGTTATGACACAGAGTAGTCATTACCCTGCACAATATTCTTCAGATGCTTTCATGTTAAAAGGTTGGGTAAAAAGGAGTGTAACATAACGGTTGGTCATTTTCCAAAAACATGCTTTTGTCACATCTGTAAAAAAAAAAGCTTTAAATGTGAATTCTTGCTCTGGCTGGTTGGCCGATAGACGGTATTGGTTTTGGCTGAACTTGTCACAAACTTTCTCATTTTTACAGCTGAACACTAAAGTTTCTTAGAAATCGGCGAAGGAGTGCCAGACTCTTAACAGAACCTCATGTTTGGTTAGGGCTGCCTGGTTTTACAGTTTGACACAGAAGCAGTCATGGACAAAGCCTCAGAGGCTGCTCTGCTCTGATTGGCTGTTTTCCTTTGGGTGCAGTGGAAACTTGCAGCTGCCATTAGGCTGGATTGGATTGCATTTTAAACATTCTCAGGCTCTAACTCGCACACAAAAACACACATAAAAGCATGGGTTGCAGACGCGCTACGTTAAACATCATTACAGGGCAGCAGCAGATAGAAATCTTTGACGTAAAAGATTCTGGTTAAAAAAGGATTAGGATGACAGTAGCGGCAAACCGCTGAAAATAATAATAATAATCTCATGTGTCATTGGATAACCTTTTTTAGGTCTTTTTTCCATTCCAGTAATCTATTTTATGTCTAAAATGGTTAAAGTCTATCCGTTTTGTATGCCTAGTGGTTTAAAACAATGCGCCTCTTTGTACCAGAGTGCTTTGGCAATCTAGGATTCATAACAGAGGGAAAAGAGGCAGAGTGTTGACCCCAGTAGCAAAATTGAGACGTAGCGGGAAATAGGACCAGTAGAGCTTAGACGAACCTGTCACACAGTGATAGGCCAATGAATAAAAATAGAGCACGAGAGCATCTGGTGATTCTTGGAAACCACCAATTGTTGCCAAGGGGAAAGAGTGAAATGCTGTTGATGTTCATAACAGTAGACCTGACCGGCGTCACAGTCAAAGCTACGCCTCCCGCTTTGGGGACAAATACCGCCTCATTTCAAACAGTGCCAGTCAGTCAAAATTAGCCTCACTCATTGGGTACTTTTGTGATGATTTACCTTCAGCAAGCGAGGAAAAATTCCAACAAAACTTTGCTTTTTACCAGACTGCTTCCAGCAGTATAGATACATGCCGCCTGAGGCAGCAGTTGAACTCTACTTCACTGCAGACTTGTGCGTGTGTATAACACAACTTTCTAACAGGTCACGCAGAGTTTCAGAGTTTACATTTGAGTGACTGTTTATGTGACTTCAAAGCTGTCAGCTCTACCTAGAAGGTGAGATATTACCGGCTTCTGTAGCTGGCCAATGTAATCTGAGACTCCCGTCACTAAAGGCAGCTGTGTACAAAGGTGATGGAGTTAAATGGCTCTGTCATCCCTTCTGTTATTAAGCCCCTTAACATTAGAGAATCACAGTTGAACAATAAATCAGCACTGAACAGTGGGCTGTAGTAAATTGATATTTTTGCAGTACTTAACACTGCTGGTATATTTTCGGTGTTTCTATGCAGTAGTTTCCTATTCATTTTTATAAAGGTTGTCTACTGTAAACTATATACTGTATGTGAGATTTAGTCAGGTATGAAGAGATGCCATTTTATTATCTAGCATTTATTACCGATTTGTTTTTTTGGCATATTATAAACATGTTGAATGATAAGTTCCCTTTTACTGTGGTTAACATTTTTGTCAATTTATGGCTGTGTTTTTCAAAAAGGACAACCTTCTGTCCCCATTAGATTACATCAGACCAGGTTGTTTGAAGTAAAGTGGCTTCAGACAGGTATTGACATTCACAATCCAGTTTATCTAAATGTTACAAGACCCAGAGTGTGACTGCAGGAATATTACAGGGTTTATCAATGGCTCTCTTACAGTATCACAGACATTATTGATTTTTGTTTTGGGCACACATCACTTCCAGAAGACTCTGCTGTGATTTCTGACAACACTCTGTTGCTTCACTTTTGTTTAGGCTCAATGCTACTCACTACTCAAATAACTTAAGCACGGTTTTCAGTAATCTCTGAATACTTTTTCCTCAAGGTTCCCAAAGCTGGAGAGAATTTCATCCGTCTGTGTAAAAAAGGCTATTATGATGGAACAGTCTTTCACAGATCCATCCGAAATTTCATGGTAAGGATTTTGACTACATTTTTACCTTTACTTACCTCCACCACACCATTGTACTTAAAGTGCTCATACTATACTTTATGGCTTTTCCCCTTTCCTTTATTGTGCTGTATATCTTTTTTTGTTCGCGTTATAGGTTTACAAAGTGAAAAAGCCCAAAGTCCACCTAAAGGGACTTTCCAGAGAAAACACTGTTCACAAACTGCTCCAAACAGCTCTATTGTTGTCCAGCCTTTATTTCCGTGACAAACGTGCGTCACTTTGTAACAGATGTTAATGCTCGCCTAACTGCTAGAGTGGCACTATTAGATTATATAGAGTGGCCTATTTTAGTGTTTAATGCTCGAAGATGATTAAAAACAGCCTTTCTTCCAACTGAAGCTTCCTAAACCAGATTGTGTGTTTGAAATACAGTTCTCAGATCAGTTGCTGCTTGTTTTGTGTATTTTAGATCAGCGTCTCCTGTAATTTAAAGTGGCTCTGAGTGGACATCTGGTCTCAAGGGGACACATTTTTAATTCTGTCCCGCGGTGTTCACACACAGTGGCAAGCTGCGAATTGTTTATCCGTAATTACTTTGCCAGTTACGCCTTTTGACTTATCCTCCACAGCTGAAGGAAGGACAAGAGGGTAGCCTCGGAGAGATAAATTTCACACCAATAAAACAGTTTGTTAATGGGAACGGAATCATGGCCTTCACTTTCCTTTTTTTTGAAACACGTTTCAGGACCTTGCAAATGTACAGAACATCCTGAGATGATACTTCTTTAAAAAATTGATAGTTATACTTTTAAACGTCAGAGGCCCATCAAGGCTGCTACCCCTCAGGCTCAAACAGTGAGTAGGAATGTTCAACTCTGATATGATGCAACTGTTGAGTTTGTCGAGGTAGTGGTACCACAGCGTAGTTTAAGTTTCTTTAAACCTGCTGTATCCATGCAGTCAGGGAACATAAATGCATTAATCGGCTTTGATATAACCTTATAGTGCAACAAACATGTTGAATACATTTCTTCTAATATCTCATGAAACCTTTTCATTCACGTTTTGAAGTAGGCATTGGTAGTATTCCACGTTTACGCCATTTTTGCAGTTATTTCCGAGTCAGTTTTTACTTGAAAATGTTGAATTCAATGTAACTAGATTCTGTATACTACAAGGGATAATCCAGATAAGCTGTTCTGGCTATTTGTGCTAAAAGGTAGTAAATCAGACTTAAAGTGACGGTTCAGATATTTTGAAGTGTGGTTGTATAATGGCGTTTTTCCGTTACATGATACCTGATTGACTCACCTCGAGTCTACTCGCCTTTTTTGGTTTTCTATCATGAAAAAAAGTACCTGGTACCTTCCAGCAGGTACTTTTTTTTTAGTATGACCTCTGTCGAGGTTTCAAGCGAGCTGAGGGGATTCCGAAAGGTGACGTGAAAACCTGCAGTCTACTGATTGTTCAGAGAGAATCATCACTAATCACTGCGTCATCATTGCTAGTGACAGAGGGGGGGGGGTGTCCTGAACAAACCCGCCGCTTTTAGAGTTTAGTTTAGCCAACAGTGTTTTATTTAGCTGCATCCGGCTTCTTTTGAAACAAAATGTGTCTTCTGGTTTTGGCTACAAAAAAAACACACCTTTTGGTGTTTGTGTGTGTGCTGCATTTGGTCACAAGTTTCCTGCGGAGGGGTTATAACGACCAGTTATAGGCCATGCTAGCCTCACGCGTGAGTCTGTACCATTATTTACATGTTTTAGTTCGTTATCTTTTTGCTCTCTCCATTCGATGTTGCAGTATGTGGTCGGACAAATAATTTCTAACCACAAAGTGGGAGATACTATTGGCGGAAATTTGTATTTTGCCAGCACTTTGCGCATGTTGGTAATATGCATTGTTGGACAAAAACAGTACAGGGACAATCAGCAGCACTAGTGGCCAAATCCCCCAGAGCATCTTTAAACAAGAAGTCCAAAGAAATGCACAGAGCAGTACTCTGTATATATTAAAACAATAATGGTAAAGTTGAGCCTCAACAATGAACAATAGAGGCAAATCTCCTTTGTCAGCGACTACCTAGTCGCGCTTACATGGGGCCTGCTTTCTAAGTTGGATATGTGACAAAAGGAAATACAGTAAGGTTGATTTGATGTCTCATTAGACCACTTTACAGAAATGAGACATTCCTAGTATATAATAGGAGCAACTCTTTTAGCTGGTGACGTCATCCGAACCTAACAAAGTTTCTTTTTGTTTCCAGATTCAAGGAGGGGACCCCACTGGCACCGGCACAGGTAAGATGAGGACTGGACTTTAACCACATTTTGAATTACATAACACCCCTCTGTTGAATTATTAATAGTTCCTTTTTGGAAGCTTTGCGTAAATACCGCTTGTAACTCAAGATGCAAGTGAAGAGTGTTACTAAATATACTCTGTGAAGGCACATAGGAGTACAGACAACACACACACACAAAGACAGAGAGATGCTGTAAATGAATGAAGGCTGAGTGTAGGGATGTGGAGAACATTTAATAAACCAGCATTTGGTGTAATGTTCCTGTTTTTAAAAGGCCGCTCAGTGTTATTGACTTCAAGGCCTCATACGGTTAATTTCCTGCCTTCATGTGATCTGTGCTGCTCTGAGAGTTTGCAGCACAGTGTGTGCTTTGTGTCTCTGGGAGTCTGAACACTACACAAAATGCGTCGTCCACCATGACAGATTTATGAAGGTGCAGAATTTCTGGCCTCTGGATAAAGGTTTTCCTCATCACCTGGACTGAACAACGTGTGCACACAACCCATGAATACCTCCTTTTAAAGTGGGCTTTCTCCTTAGTACCACAGTCCTGTAACATGCCGTGGTGGTGCAGTTAATAGCATGTCATTGTGTGCATCATCAAGAACAAAAACTCTACTAATGCAGTTGCCACGAAGCTTTGGGCTAATGTCACCCATTTTCATGTTTTCATTCTGTATGTTTGAAATATCTTTAACTTGTGCAGATCAAAGCAGAGTGACACATTTTCTTTGATATTCGGCTATTTGAAGACATAATATGTCTGTCTACATTCAGTGTTAAAGTTGAACACCAGATGCAGGAGCACTGGAGGAAAAAAAGCAAGGGGCGATCAGTGAGTTGAGTGTTTTTTTTTGTTTTTTTTAGCAGGGGATGGAGATGGCAAAACATGATGATGAACCTACAGAAATTGCCCACACATTTTGAGTGAATCATATAATAACACATGCAGGCAGACTGCTCACTGTAGCGTTACCACTTTCCACAAGTTTAGAGGAGCCTCATTTATCTTAAACGCTTCCGAACCAGATGGTTTGCTACTGAGAAAAATGTATTAAACATTGAGTTTGAAATGAAATCCCAAGACACATTCAACATACAACACAAGAGTAGCACATGCTCACATATTTGAAATGCCCAAATAATGCATTCATTATTGGAGATGCTTGACTGCTGACAGTCAGTGGAAGATATTTGAATACTACGCCATTCTTACCTGTTAAACCTGGTCAAAGTTTGAGCTTGTACTGTTGGTTTTGATTCAAGGGATTAGATTAAAGCTGTAGTGCGTAACTTTTTTATAATAATGAGCATCCGTTCCACTCACCCAAATGAGTTTTTACAAAGCCAGGTAAGGGTATTGGATACACAAAACTCTCTCTGTAGTTCTCAGGATAGCCGTGTTTACAAATTGGTGTCGTCCGGCGACCTTTGCACGCAGAAACTTGAGTAAAGAGTTCATCATGTTTGTTTTTTTAATCCTCCGTGTCCTCCTTGGCTATTTAGCAACTGTGTGGAGGAGGGGACAGGTGAAGCATGATCACGGAAGGCTTGTATCATGTGGATGCACCGACAGAATTGTTGTCGTAACTTAGAATTCCTCATGGGGGAGACATAAACTACGCCCTATAGCTTTAACATCAGAAGGAATCCAGAGTTATTTATTGGTTAACTCTTAGGTGAGAATTAATTTCCCCCTTCATTCTCCCCTTCCCTCTATACCTTCATTTGTGATACAGTCGTACTTTAAAATGTCAGCAATGACAAATTGATAAATTGTGCAGAAATACCACCAGGGAAGTTGACAGCTGCAGAAAGCCTCTGAAGGGTTGATTGGTTGGTTTGCATTTACACTTCAGCATGAGCACGCACATACAGCACATACTGTAATAATGTACAGTTTAATGCACTGCACACGTACAGCAGCTGGTAGGACAGTGAAACACACCTCAGGCCTATAAATCCTCTCCTGCTGCCTGGAGCCAATAAGCTCCTGCAGTGCGTATTCCTGTATACTCATCTTGATGATTCTTAATGATTAAGTCAGTCTAAATTAATGATTCACAGCGGAAGGCTCTCAACATGGCTCCATGTGCAAGGGCAAACATGTCTCATGAAAATACACAGTGTCTAATTTTAGGGCAGTAATTTGAATACATGGTCCTGGTAGAGCCAGTAATTTGCGTTGTTTTCATACAAACTAAATCATTTTAACTGGTTTGATTATATTTTGCAATATAAAAAATGTAACCTTATGCACTGGAGCTAAAAATTAAACACTACATTAACTCAATCGTATTAGTTTTACTCCCCAAAGGGGACTCATTTCTGTTAACGTACTGCACATTAGATCCCAGATGAAGCAATTAAATGACCGTGTGAACGGTCAGCGGACTTCTGCTTAAAAGTGCCCACATAATGACTTTCTCTAACGGGCAAAAGGCCTTGTCCTACCAGCAGCATCCTCCGCATCAGTTTCTCCAAAGATGTTTGAGTTGATTTCAAGTGAGAAGTGTTTGTCCAACCAAGTTTAAAGTCTCCTTTTTTCTAAACAAGGATGTTTTTGTTTGTACATTTAAAGTGCTCTGTGGAGGTTTCTTTTAAATGACCTCAGTTATTATGACATCCAATTTGTTTCCTACCAAAACTCATTGAGGCCATGTTAAAGGTCCCATGTCATTTTGAGGTAACATTAAAATGAGTTGCCCTAGCCTGCCTATAGTTTCCCAGTAGCTATAAGTGGCGATGTGTGTAAACCGAACTCTGGGTATCCTGCTCTGCCTTTGAGAAAATTTAAACGCAGGCTGATCTGGAATCTTGCTCCTTATGGTGTCATAAGGGGAAAGGTCTCCATCCATCTCTGCTTTAAATTTGGCCCACCCATGTGAAAGAGAGAGAGACATCATGGCTTGCAAACAAGCAAGGCATTGTTTGCAAGCCAATAGCATTTAAAGCTATAGACAGAGAAATGGCACATCATAAATTCCTTTTTTCAGTAGCCCCAGTCGAGCTGGCACGCACAAATGTGACGCCGTAAGAGTGCCCTAACTATTTATACTCCTGCGTGGTGGTCGCTACACTAGTTGCAGTCTTCTCCTGAACAGAGGTGGCGCTAATTAGGAAAGGCTACCGACTTTGATATTTCTACAGAGTAGAAGAAGAAGACAAAAGGTAAACAACAGCAGAACTATAACCAAAAAATAGCTCTTCTTAACCTAGTGAGTTTACAAAAGAGAGTCCTGCCATTCGGTTACCCTGAGCTTGTTCAGGCTTCCTGTTTTCACTTTGTCGTGCACCATTGGAAAAACAATAGTGTTGCGCCAGCGAAATCTACGTTAACATCACATCGCCGCACACCACCTCAGGTGCGGCTAGTATACTGCACCTCCCAAGGAAAGCTCATTGTGGGACTGGCTCTAGTTTCTGTAATTCTTCACTAAGGTTGAATTTTGGGAAAGAGACTTCAGATATGGTATTAAGGAACCACTAAAGCCCATGTAAAAGCATCCAAAAAGCACTATGTCATGGGACTTTTAAATAAATGTCCTTTCTTGCTGAACATTTCCAAAGCTAAGTTAATAAAACCTGAATTTTTGTACATCACCTAGCAGGCTCCTTTTCCCCCATGGTTTGCTATGTTTATTGGCGAGTTAACTGTTGATCAGTGGGAAAGAAAGAAACCCTCCCTTCATTTGATAGACATGGACAATCTTTATTGTTGCATCTAGCTGACATCATCCTCTGCTCCCGGCAGTCAACCGGAATGTATTTCCTCACTCGGGAACCCACTTTTCCCTGTGTTTGTGAAATTAACAACAGGGATGTGCTCTTTAAAACAATAAACCGTAGTCTCACATGGTGCCTTTTTTAAATAAAATCAAATGCAGTTATTTATCTAGATAATCAGATCTGTTTGTAAGACTGAGACATTGTTTAACTTGAATACACTGTTTTTGCCCAAGAATGAATAATTAGGGAAACACCATATTTTTTTTAACTTTAAAAAAATCTGGCAAGTGTGTCGAACTGTAAACCCTATATTGTATGTCCTTCTGAAATATGAGCTGACTGTATTGGGACACCCCAATAGACATTGTGACTTGTTGTAGTACAAATGTAACTGATACCATTACCATGGCTCTGTTCCATTTTAAGTGTCCCAGCAAGCCAGCATGCATAACACCAGGGCCCTGAAACAGAAGCACACCAAAAGGGAACGCAGCCATCGTTAATGTTATTAACTGTGCTCTCCCTGCTTATGACCTGTCAGAATGACTTCTGTGCAAAAGGTCTTTAGTTTGTAGTAAGATTCAAGCTTCACCGACAGAAACACATAACGTCTTTAACTGCAAATTACACATTACCACACTCACTGTTAAGCTGACTGGAGGGAAGTGAAGTTATAAAACTTAACAGCAACAAAAACTTTCCTGCAAAGATGTTGCTGAAATTTAAATATATAACAACAATAATAATAATAATAGTAATAGAATAAAAAATTGTTAACTCTCTTTTTTTTGCCTCTTTCCTTCACTCACTTTCTATCTTCCTTCCCAGGAGGAGAATCCTTCTGGGGAAAACCGTTTAAGGATGAGTTTCGGCCCAACTTGTCTCATGCCGGCCGGGGGATTCTCAGCATGGCAAACTCTGGCCCAAACACCAACAAATCTCAGTTGTAAGTATTTCTTTTATTTCTTTTTTTTAAAGTGTAAACTTTAAAACAATCGTTCTGTACTAGAAAGTCAGTCAGCAGAGAATTATGTTTTTTTATTTTATTTTTTATTTGTTGTGGCCCTACAGGCAAATAACTCATGAAAAGAATCCTGCATCACACCTATTGGATGCCTAAAAACCTGCTATATATTATAGTATTAACTTTTTTAGTGGGTAACATAGTCATTTTTGGCATCATGTTTAGTAAAGGAAGTGTTGACACCTCATAAATCCAAAATTGGATTATTGACTTAGTTCTATGCATACGGTAAAACTTGCTTTTTAAGTTAATTATGTCCTTCCTATTTAACATTTATGTGAAATAGTTGTTATTGATGTAGTTGTCAACCAGTTTAATCCCTCTAAACAGATTAACGGACTGTGCTGTAAAGGCAAAGCTGCCTTTTAGATTTCTTGTTTGTGTCCATTAGTTTTCACATATTAATTTACTGTACCTAACATATTTACGAAATGCTTTTTTTTAAATTCTGTTTTCTCTCAGCTTCATCACGTTCCGGTCATGCACCTACCTCGACAGGAAGCACACAATATTTGGAAGGTAAACCATGTGTGTCTGTGTGTGTCTTGATTTGTCTCTCTCTCTCTCTCTCTCTCTCTCTCTCTCTCTCTCTCTCTCTCTCTCTCTCTCTCTCTCTCTCTCTGTGCGTGCTGAGCATGATCTGAAGTGGTGGTCTTTTTGGAGAAAGCCCTAGCTGCTGTTGTCTAAAAATATTCAGACTGCTTTTAGCTGACTGATTCTTAACATGGTCAACACACTTAAAAAGATTCTGCTTTAACCTCCGCGGCCAGCTTTTATCCTTCCCAGACGGTATTCTTTGCACATTTAATGGGATTGGCGGTGGCGGTCCACTTCACCTGATCTATACATTATGTAGACTCTTTCACGGAGAAAGGTTTTTCTGAAATCCAAATCAGACTGGACTCTTTTTGTCTGATTGTTAAAGGTGTAACCAAAGCCAGGTAGTTTATCACTTTAAACCTGTGGTAGGCAGCTTTCTGGAAAATGTGAAGAAACCCCCCCCCCCACCCACCCCCCGCCAGAATAAGAAAATAAAAACATCCTTCTGCAGCTTTCCCCTCTCTGTCCCTAGCCTGTCCCACCAGAATAGCTCAGACATTTGTATGTGCTTTCTACAGTAACCTGTATAATTACTGGTCCAGCTGACTTACCCCGAACAATTTTAAAAAAGTGCAGTACTTTCTAATACTTTTTCAAGTAATGGAGAGCGTGTGCTGATTACACAGAGAACAATGGACACTGTCAAGACATCCCTAGCCTGTTGTATAATCCAGCAACAATGTCCCAAATTATATTATTCATATTGCAAACCCTTATTGTCCAGTTTAACACCAGAGATACAGCTGTTCTTGCTAAATGAGCTAAAAGGGAAATACCCAAGACTACAGTTTGGGTATCTGTTTTTGGGGGAAGTATTGCTGCTTTTGATCTAACTAGATTTGCAATTAAAAAATATTTCTAATAATGATCTGGAAACTGCTTGAATGTCCAAATGACATTGCAAATTGCCAGATCATCTTGGTTAAAGTAAACAACAACAGCATGTGGAATGCAGAGCACGTGGCCTGAGAAGCACCCCCTGCTAGCAATTGGCTGTACTGTTTGTGGATCTTCTCACTCCACACATGGTAAGAGGAGCAGCTGGATAAAGACCTTGCAGTTAAAAGAGCAAAGCGAGAACAACTTCTTAAAGTGCTCTGCAGCAGGGGAGTCGCTGACAGATTGGCCTCTTGGCCTTCAGCATTTGACAGACCCTATATCTTCAGCGGTTGTTTTTGCTCTGCTTTGTTTACGCCATAAGGCCAGTGTGCTGATAACAAAGACTATAAACATTAGCTTTTAACAGCAACTCTTGTTCACTATTGTCGGAGAAATATACCGAGGTCTGCTCAAATTCCCCAGAAGCTAAATGTTATACTTACTATACCATTGCAGGTTGATATGGTAGTATGCAGGTTTGTTTAATGCTTGGTTCTGGTGAACCAATGAACATTTTTATCTTATATTTGTTGGGTGCCTTGCCTGGGCACTGCCAAGGTGCTGTTGAGCAAGGCACCAAACCCCAAACTACTCGGGGCGCCTGTTTGTGAACATTATTGACTGATAATAATATAATAATAATAATAATAATAATAAGTGTCTGCAATTGCGATATGATTTATGATACTTTGTATAATATTGTATAATATTGTATGATTGTATAATATTGAAATTAAAATGATTATTGCAAGAATCTGCACCAAATTTGTTTTTTTTCTTTATTCAGTAAGATATGATTTGTAGGCCAGGCCATCTCTGCAGCACCACAATACTTAATTGAGAATAGTTTGATGCATATTTTGACTTCAACAAATATTGTTCCCCCTCTGTGATTTTGACTAGTCCGTATTGCGTTTTTGCTAAAACTGCAAATAATTGTGCAGCTCTAATAAAAACCCACACTACCTGCTCAGCAGCAGACACACAGTTAGAGACTAGCTGGTGAACATAGTGGAGCATTTAGCAACTATAAGAGGAAATATCTCTAGTGTCTGTAGTGTGGCATCTCATAAAACCTTTAAACTGATTTCCCTAGATTGTATCTTTGTATCGTATCTTCTCACCTTTACCTTTTAGCGACACACACATTCTCTTTTCCGTACTATTGCTAGTCCGAACAGGAAGTAAAAGTTGAATTCTCACATCATCCTCTACTGGTCAAGTCCAGAGTCAACTGCAGTTCAGCAGCCCTTCAAATGAGAGGGGTTTTGGTGTTGGTCTCAAGGGCACTTCTGCAGGATGGATGGTGTCACTGGAATTTAAACTTTGTTGAATCTTACTCCTCGAAACCACCCTACAGCCCTCTTGTCATATTGAACACATCAGTCTTTACAGGATACGTGGGATATTTGTCATTTTGATTGGTAAAAAAAAAAGTGTCTGAATTAGTAATTAGTTTAGTCAACTGTTGCCTCTAGTGGTTACATTTTATTATACAGGACTTGTCATGAAGGATTGATGTCATGGAGTTTTATTTATTTATTTATTTTTGCAGGGTTGTTGGTGGATTTGAGGCACTCACAGCCATAGAGAATGTGGAAAGTGATCCCAAATCAGACAAACCAAAGGTAGGATTTAGGAATGTCTACATGGGCTTCAAATTAATTGTATTTGACTCTGACATGTACGTGTGTAGAAATATCCTTCCACAGGTTTTTATTTGGGTCAAATTACGTCTCATTTTACAATGTTGAAATGTAGCCGATACCCCTGTCCAGAGTAAATTACAAAGTGTAACTGTAGAATCAGGGTCATTAGATCACTAGCATTAAAAGCAGTTGAGGAGTGTAAGTCTCGGTTTTAGTGCCATGACCGCATTTTGACCCTTACATGGATCATGCCGTCTTTGCAAAGAAAAGCAGGAGTGAGTCTTCTTTTTTCTTCTCAGGAGTCATTCTTTTATTCTAAATTACAAATGCGCTGTAAAACATAACAAAGGCAGATACAATGTTTTTTCAAAGTTTAGATTGATGACAATATCTCATTTTCCTCACAAAAACTAAATCTCCAAAAGTTTGTTATTTAAATGGATGTGATTGAAACATGTAAGCATGTGGTAGATATTTGAGAGCTTTCTTGGGGGGGGGGGGTGGCATTTCTGCTTTTAATTGGTAGGACAGGTCAGATATGAAAGGTGAGAGAGATGGGAGGTTAAAATATGCAGGAAACAGTCACAGGTCAGACTCGAACACTGGACCTTCTGCGTCGAGGAATAAACATACATACATACATACGTACATACGTACATACATACATACATACATACATACTGAATGTGTGCCTCCTCTACCATCTGAGAAAACCGGCCACAAGAGCCTGGTTTTTGATAGAACATAATCTTTACAGATCATTTGATTGTGACTAGCACGAGAAAACATAATATTTACTATTCATTTTGAGTGAGCCATGCGCTTTTTGGATCCCAATTTCTTCTGCTTGTCTGTTTTACAGTCGGAGATCAAGCTCATAAGTGCTACTGTGTTTGTGGACCCGTACGAAGAAGCTGACGCGAAGGTTTGTAATGTAGCTCTCCGTCTGTTTGAACAATAACAATACTGACTTTAGGATGTACCCGTTTCAATCACACAGGGAAGCCCTATCTGTGGAGTGTTGGATGTCTACCAATAATGAGTGTGTGTACTTACAGTGCAATGCCAACAGAGACACATTTTCATTGTTGTTCTGCACTGCAGCACAACACTCTGCACAAATATCATTCTGCACACCAAGTAACATACAAAAAGAAAACATGTTTTTGCTTTTGATTTGCTTTAGAAACATTTAAATGAAATGAATCAAAGCAACTTTATCAAATTGATACAAAAATCCTCCAATAGAAGTCCAATATTGTCTTAAAGATCAATTGATTTTCAACATTGCCCACATTGGCCTAATACAGCAAGTGACATTACAGACATACAGTGGGTACGGAAAGTATTCAGACCCCTTTAAATTTTTCACTCTTTGTTTCATTGCAGCCATTTTCCA
>NC_048411.1:25420778-25473841 GCF_013103735.1 Etheostoma cragini | reverse complement strand
GGAAAAAGGCTGCAATGAAACAAAGAGTGAAAAATTTAAAGGGGTCTGAATACTTTCCGTACCCACTGTATATAGCTACCTGGTTAGAAGTTGTATAGAAACATCTCAGCTGACCGTAAAGAGCAAACACAACAAAAATGTGGCTGTATTTTATGTAGGTAAAACCATTATACATTAAACTCTGGAACAACGTCAGGTCTACTGTCGGTGTTAAAGGTTTTTTTCTCTTGTAAATATGATCCTCATTGAACAGTGCAAGTGTCAGCTTTGAAGAAACAATTACTGATCATGTAGTCCTGGGGTGTGAGCGTTAGCCTGTGTCTTTTCTGATCTGGGCTTTAGTTGTTGGGATTTATATGATTTTGTGTTTTTCAGATTGCAGCAGAGCGAGAAAAGGAGCTGCATAGGGAGGAGGAGGAGAGGCAGCAGACCAGCATCGTCCGGAAAAAAGCTAAGGAGGAGCAGGCGCCTCAGACCTTCAAAGCAGGCGTGGGGAAATACATCAACCCTGCTACAACGTAAGGACACACACACACGCATACTGATTTACTATTCAACAAACCACACTCTGCTTCAGCTGTAGTAGACACACACACACACACACACACACACACACACACACACACACACACACACAAAACACTAGAAGGATGTATGTTCCACTTACCAGGCAGATTTTGGACTAAAAAGTTAATCAGGAGTCCACACAACCATTCTATTTTTATTTTCTCATAGTGTCTGTGTAAGTGTCTTGAAGAACTGGACAGTAATGAGTGGATGATGAAACATGATTATAAAGCGACACAAGACAAGCAGAAACATAGTGTGCAGAATTGCTAATTATGTAGAAGATTACCCATTTTCCCCACGGGGGTAATTCGGGTTTATTATTGAGACCATATATTGCTGAGTTCAGGTATATAGTGTTGTTTTTATGTGATATTACAACATATTTCATTTTAGTTTTTCTTTTTTCTTTTTTACGTTCATGTCTGACAACACTTGTTTTGGGTGGTGTTGCCACAGTATTTGGAACAAATTGCACTTGTACTTTTAGTTAACTGTTCAAAAGAATCTCTGTCAAATGTAAAATATGATGAGAAAGAAATTAGCTTCTTGTCTCTTTGCAATATTAAATTCCTTAGGGTCCTAGGGCTTTTATTTTGTTTGTTTGTTTTAGTTAGTGTTCACAAAGGTGAAATAAGTTTCATCTTACACACTTTACACAATGTCTAACTTTACAACATTTGTGGGAATATTGAAATTACGGTCATGCAAAAGGGAGGTGCATTAACTGAACATAAAATGTTGCACTTTGGCCTAAGTGTGCATTAGGATGTAATTGTGCTAGTGGTTTTTCTCTCTTTGCGTTTTATCTTCAGAACGTAACTTTGTATAACGTTGTGTTAACTTTGTATCCAATTGTATACTTCTCCTGTCATCACATTACGTTCACAGAGCGTGTCAGGATTAATGCTCCCAGATAACAGTCCATCTATTTTCTCCAGTCATTAATGGTCTTTTTACGGTTTTGTCCGTGGGAAAATGCTTGTTCATTTGTGCATTTAAGATAACATAGATCTTTATTTAGCCCTTGGGAAATTTTTCTGCAGCAATATTGCAGTAGAGTAAGACTCTCACAGTTAGGGTGCAAATACCAAATAAAAGTGTGTGCCAAAAATGTAAACAGGTTAGCAGTACAAATTATAGATGTGTATGAGATGTGGCATTTCCCAGATGATTCGGATCAATAGAGAAATACAGGATGGAAATTATACACTTAATAATATGCAGTTTAAACTATAATCCTGTTTTATGTCTGATCAAAGAAAAAATAGCATCAGAAATAGCATTTTTTCCCTGAAGAGGGTATCTGACGGACTTGTGTACTGTATTAAACAAAGGCATAATCTACATGATTTCCAAAGAATAGAGTTATGAGAAGGTTCAACAGCTGGCTGTGATATTATGTTCTTCTCCCACAGAAAACGTCCGGCTGCTAAAGATGAAAGCGGGCCGTCCACCAGCGGAGCAGTGCCCAAGAAGTCCAAAGGCAAGGCCAGCTTCGGAGACTTCAGCTCCTGGTAGCACCGACACGTTCAGCATTTACCAGTCTCAAATTCTTTTACTGTTCTGGTTGAGCGTGAGCAAAATTTAATTCCATTCATACATACATGTGTCTATCGTCGCTCAGCAGTGTTGCATCTCTTGAAACGATTAAAGTTACTTTTTACAAAGAGAGCGTTGTAATCTCATTTTATAAGTCTTCCTTCAAAGACCCAGTGGGTTTTTCATATGTTAGTGTTAGTTTCCAGCTTTGAATGAAAGCTTACATAATTGCAATTTTAAACTTGGGTTTATTTTGTAACTCTTAGTCTCTTTTAAAGTGTGTGTGGTCTGCTTAGTGTTGATGCGTTATTGCTACAACAAACATTTTGTCTACTTTAAATGTGGTCTATTTAGTATTGGAATCATATTGTAACAGCAAAATAGTTTTTTTAATGACAATTGTCTTCATAAACCTGTGATAATGGTCAAACTAAACTCAACATGGCTTTAAGTACAATGTAGTAACAGTTTTGGTGCAAGGACGCAGCAGTATAAAGATATCTTAAACTGTGTAAAATGTATTTAATATCATCTTGATCATCTAAAATAGTCTAATCAATGTGGTGGCTCAAACCTTCTGATGAAACTGTCCAGGACAAAAATATGTTGATCAATGTTTGGTCCAGGATGGTATAATCAGAAGATGTGAACATGATGAACACCCAACACTAGACTGTGTTTATTTTCTGGTGAAGAATGACAACATGCAGCCGTTTCAGCACTGAGCCAATTTTTTGCTTTGGCTCGACTCCCAAGTGACTTTAATGGGTTTGCTTGTCACGTATCCATAATCATTGAGCACAGTTTTCCACAGAAAAGGTTAGTTATTGTGACAAATTGAAAGTGGCCCACACAATAAAAAAAGAATCTTGAGCTTGGTCACTTTATGTCGACGCTGGTGGTCTGGTTATTCTCTGGTTCTTCACTGAATATTGCATTGGATTGTTTTGATTTGTTTTCTTTATCTATCCATCTATCTATCTACAAACTGGAAGAGAGAAATCATCAAAAAACACATTGAACTACTGTATATGTGATGCCATGTTGAGTTAAACAAGCCCAGAGTACCATACAAAATATAAAATGGCCACCATGACCATAAAGTACATTTTCAAAAAACACATCTCTTTTCTATCTATTACTGAAATGTTTGCCCAGGTTTCCTGAGCAGCAAATGTTAAAGCTTTCATGGTCTCAGACAGGCCCGTAATTGCATGAAGGTGTGTGGGATTATTCCTTTTAGGGTCCGTGTTGCGTAGGAGAAACGGTTGTATTGGTGATAGCACCCTTGTGTCACATAACACATAATTTATTGGATGCTTGGTTATCGCCCTAATGCTGCTCCACTCAGGCCTCATTATTTAGCCGTGGTCTTGGCAGCAGTTGCCAAGCTTTGGGCTTTTACCTGAATGAATACACCCTTGAGTGTCCTTTAGTGTGTTTCTGCTGCCTGAGCGAGCCAAAGCTTTGTGTATACAGGAGGTGGAAAATAAAGTCAATACCCTCCAAAACTCAAGTTCCAGAGCGACAAAATCCTTTTCACACATGGAGTTCTAAAACTGAGCCTTGGTGTGATGGGGACGTCATTCTCAGTGGTTTCTCAACTGTCCAGTCATCACAGCAGCATAATATGAATTCCAGCAGGCTGTAAGTCAATGATTTAATGAATAATTGAGGTCTGTGGTTCTTGCATGCATTAGGTGGGTGACTTGAGACTGGGGAGTGACAAGCAATCAGTAACTTCAGACAGTAATTTGCTTACGTAATGGACTCACATGGATGCTAATACAGTTACCAGTTCATCAGGTATACCTGTAGTTTGTTTTAAATGGTTTTGGTAAAGTTTTGGGGTAATTTTAAATCTTGTGTTGGACTGTATTATATTTATTATATATTTATTCATTTTCTTTACCCCCCTTTTCTTGTTAAGCGTCCTCCATCATGACAGTGGGTCAAAGGCGGAGATTAATTACAGGGATTTGTTGTTTAGAGCCAAGTTTAAGAACCAACCTTATAGTTCTTAGCTCGTGGTCATGTAACTTTTTCAGAAACCTTCTTTTTCGAGTTTTCTAAACTATCTGTGTAATGCTTTGATTTCCTCTTTCCTGCATTGTTTGGACACTAGAAAGAAGCCACACTGCTACATTTTTGTTCATCTCAAGGCGAGACACTAAGTTTTTTCATGCACTTGTCAATTTAAAGAATTTGGGCTATTTCCCTTCCATAACCTTCGTTCTTTTAGACTGGTAAGAAGACATATTTCCAACATACACATTTACTTCTTTTTCTTTACCCATTTCTCCGAAATTTACTTTATTTATTTACGGAATTTTTATATGTAATACAATAATTATATACTGTATCTTTAAAGGCCGTTTTTCAAAATTAGTTCTTTTGATTGATTTTATTTTCAATATGTAAAGAACAGAACAGCGGACAGGAAATAAAAAAAACAAATCAATGACAACCAATAAGACGATAAATTAATAATAATAAACACTTGACAATCTATTTACATATGCAAAACGGACTGGGTATAAGTACAAAGATTGTTTTTATCCCATCGCGTATGTGATTGTGAAATCTACCAGCTGACCAATTATGACTTTGAACTTCCTCCCTCATACCCAAAATCATTTTCAAATTAACTTTTTACGAAAAAGAGGAACATAAACGAGGAAAGAAAACATTTCATAAACTCAAAACAATAAATTAATAAAAATAATAACAATCAGAAATCTCCACTAAACTTTCCAGTTTTGTTCCTATCCATATTCTGAATGTTTTTACAAAATACTTTTGTGCATACAGTATATCTTCATAGCCTGATTTACATGACCCTTTATTCCTGATAATTTGGGCCAAAATGTATGTTCTTTTATGGCTGTAAATTGGCTGTATTTTCTCATTTATGGAGTTATAAAAAGAGATATCCAAAATCCCCTCTGAAAAAAGCCATGGACTCTAAAATGACAACAAAAATGTTACACTTTGCTTCATTCATTGTTCAGGTTTCTGTTCCGGCAATGTATGCAAACTAGCCCATATTTAATAACTTATTGCCTAATTTGTATATTTAAACATAATATTTTAGAAAACTTGTAAAACAAAAAATAAATTTTCTTAATGTAAACAATGGACTGGGGAAGTTTCGTGGGGATTAGTTAAAATGTGTACTCACCTGTAGTGTCTCCCCTTGAAGACCAAAGTGAGATTTGTTAAGTGTGATCTTGTAATGGTTATTTAGATATTTGTGAGGTTTAAATTTGATCACTGCTAACTGAGACTAAACTGAAACTGAAACTAACTGTCTAGCTGGTGCCAGAGGTGATATGATTCAGCATTTTTTATCTCATCTGACACTATCAGGAGTGTACAACATGGTGAACCTGAGTTTTTGTTTATCTGCAGACTAAAGCCTTGCGTTACTGAGCCCTCATTTGCAGTGCTCAAAAATGAAATGTTATTTAACTTTTAACTACTTATTACACTAGATAATAAACTTCCAAAATGTATTGTAGGAAAAATCTAAGTCCAACATCTAACCTATGCAGTGCACAATGGCTTAAGATTGATGATAATGCATCATTTGACAGCAAAATGGTACTCAGCAAATGAATCTATGTAGGTTTGAAGGAAGACCCACACAGAGACTGAGTTGTACAAATGTGATGCAAAAAAATACAAATTTAACCAAATCCACCTTTATGTTTTAAGGCCCTGTCACACCAACCTGATTATCATCTGGAAATTGCATACTACTGCTTGTTTTTGTTTAGATGTTGCTTTGCAAGTAAACTCTTTAATAAAATATAATAAATGTAATAAATAAAATATTACAGAGAATTTGGAGAATCACCCAAACAGCCAGAGCTTATTCTCCTGTCACCTACATTTTACACACCTACACCTTTTACACCTAGGTTTTACATCCAATCACAGTAATGATGTTAACACATAAATCAGACAACATTGGGCAATTTAGTGACATCCCTGAAGACTGTACACCTTTCAGTGTACCATTTTAATACATTGCCCTAACAATGCTGCATATGTTAAATTGTGTTGGACATCCTTTGATTAGACCCTACCTATTCACTATTTTCATTTGGATTTTACTGCCAGTTTAAAACAGTGGCTTTAACAAGAACTCACATAATTTCTCTCAGCTGTGTTTTTGCCCAAAAAATGCCTGGCCTTCATAGTGATTTTCCCTCCAAAGCCTAAACAAACATCCAACCTTCAGGTCTTTAACCAGCCCCTGAGGGACCTGCTGTCAACACCAGTAGATGCCTTTTTATATCTCTCCTTTTCAAAATTATAACCGTGACCTGTCTGTCTGCTTTCATTTTGGAGGGCAGCTCTCCATTTTACATGCGGCAACCATTTCATTGAAACTGTTCTGAAAGCATATAGATCACTTGTAACTTTTCAAAAAAAGGGAAATGAATCACCCATCCTGCAAAAAGAGGTAATCCGTGGCTCTCTACACTCCCTTCCTATCTGCACCACAGCAGAGGGCAAAGGGTTCATTTGAGCTACAATACCAGCTGTAGCGTTTTGATCTAAACCATTTATGATGTTACACAGTCCAGAGAGAGATGTTAACGTGAGTCACAGAAACTCTTCCCTGTCAGAAAAGCTCCTATACAGACACTTTTGTGGATTATGTGTTGGTGTCAAATCTCACATTCACAAGCAGTTAAAAGCAATACAAAGCTTATAACTGAACATCATTTAGTGATACATAACAACATGTGACAGCTGTATTAATTCTACTAATATGTTGTTTTATATCAAGTGATAAAACTGTTTGAATGTGCATTTCAGGAAAGAGATAAAAGTATATTGTCAAAAGCAGTTACATTTGAAAAATAAAAGTTTTAGGTCAAATTCTATATTTTTTTTAAAGGCAAATAGCATGTCTTCCCATTTCACATCACGTTTCCGCGATGGACCAAGCTGTTTTAGGGATGGCACTGGATCTTAATCAGCCTCACTTGGGGACTCGTCTCCTAAATGATCTCTAACTGCAGTTTAAATTCGTGTTTATGTTCACTCGTTTGTTCCAGCATGCTTTCTTGTAAATTCCACTTCACTTATACTACAAAGCAAAAAATGTTGATGCTTGGTGTGTGTTGCTGAGCAACAGAACCAGCTGCTGATTTTGTGCGTGACAGGGACAATCCAAGAAATTTGATGGCTTTCTGGGGAAAACGTGAAAGGGTTTGAAATCAACAGTGCTGCTTTTCCAAATATGTTATTTTACTGGCTTTTCTTTGTGTGGCTTCAGAGAGTCGTCAAAATGGCTTCTGAATGCTTCTAACATAATTCACTAGAGCTTTCCACACATCAGGAAAGCTGATCAAATAATCATGATCAAATAAAATGATCATGATTACTGAGGGGAAATTGGGCAGCTGCAGTAACAAAAATCGGAAAAAAAGGAAGAAAATAAAGAGATGTGGTATAAGAAAACAGCAACTTTTTTTTTTTTTTTTAAAAGGTTATGTTCACTTTAAGCACAAAACACCTTTTCCCCACTAAGGCCTACACCAGATAGGGTCTGACTGCTGAGACCTTGCTCCGCCACTATATAATCCCTATCCACACGCCTAATTCTCATTTCAGTGATTCAAATTATGACAAAAAAATATAAAACGCTTTTTAGAGAACCAAATTATAGTTCATTATATTATATTATATTACATTAGGGGATTATAGGGCACTTTAACAAAATTAAGAAATGCATCCTCATTTATTTAGATTTGTGTTTGTGTCCATCTGACTGAATGTAAGTCCAGTGTTAACTCTCCTTTTTTAGTTGTTGTTTTTTTTGGCCCTTGGACGCATTCTTTGTCACAGTGTATTGTTTGTCACTGTTTCTTAAATATGTAAAAAAAAAAAAATCTCCTTTTAGCTCTGGTTTGGTCCCCACCAACTGCAAAAAATATCTGTCTGTCTTAGCTGCTATGTGCTCCACTATATTCTACAACTAGTTGCTAACTGTCTGTCGGCCATCTGCCGCTAGACTATGTCCAAGTGTACCATACAATAAAGTTCTGGGCCGTAAATCCCCAAATGATTAGCTTAAAGACACTAAAATGCCTGGAGACACTTTTCACTTCCCCTTTTTTCACAGCTTTTAGTTTATATCCATTTTGCAAGGGTTATGTTTTAATTTTGCACTATTCGTGAACAAAACACCTCACCCCTATACAGTATGATTAAGTTTCACCAGGTACCTTTTTATTTCCTTTTAGTGACTTTGTCATCAAGTATAGTGCTGTGCAAGCTGCTCAGAGCCTCAGAAAAGCTTTGCCAGCCCAGTCCTGTAATGTCTTTAGCCAGTTTTTGGCCCAACCCTGAAATGCTCCCTATCAGGATGAGTCTAGAGTTAATTGGTTATATTGGTACTAAACGACTGGCAGCAGCTCCAGATAACAGTAAAACATCTGACATCCGCCCTAACCTGTTTCTATCAAAGAGATATCGAATGTGACAGCCTTCCTTGTGTTGACGTTGGTGCGTCAGCAAAACCTCTCTGACACTCTGCGTTTAGATACACATCTCTGCTTCAGTCCCATCCTTTTAATGACATCACTCGCCCGCTCTCTCATTGGACAGAGCGCCAGTCAGTCTGACACACTGACCAACGGCTGCCTTTGTGGCGCCTGTTGGTTCAGCTGCGGGAAGTGTGGCAGATGCAGTGCTGTAGCCATGACGATAGTGGATGCTGAGAGTGTGCCACATTTTTTTGTAGGCAGAGTCTGAATGGGATGACATCACTGAGGGAGACAGGAGAAAAACAACGTCTCAGTCAGTTCCTCGGTCTGTTTTTCTGCCATGGACGATAACACCACATTTTGGAGACAAAGATGTTTGTTCCGTTGGGCAGAAATGCTTGGGAATTAAATTTGATTCCCTGCAAAACAGAAATATACAGTTTATGTCTTTATGATGTATGTAAAAAGCTTTACCAGTGATGGCTTAAAAGAGCCAGTACAGGTTTTTGTGTTCTGTAGCCAACAAAAAAAATAAAATGTATGCCAGTTTTCTTGCTGATATTTGAAAAATGTTGCCCAAAATCTCACAAGTTCTTGCCAAAATTATATTCCTGCAAAGGCTTTATTATAGAATTATACACAACAAAATATTAAACAAATGCTAGATTAAAAACAAAAATGCATCCCAAATATTGCAAAAGTGATTTTAAAATGTTGGGATAAAAATAAAAGCATAGTAAAAATAATAAATTAAAGCTGTGGTACACACTTTATTTTTGGAATCACAATTTCAATCTTATTCTTTATGCATATTGTAATTTAAATGGTCTTTGAAAAAACTAGACTTCTGCACCTCCTCTTGGCTCTGTTTTCAGGCTTTAGATAATCTAGCTGGGATGGAGACTTTGGTCAATCACAGGTCGATTCAGAGAGAGAACGTCCCTATTGGCTGTTCTATGCATGCGTTGACCATGTGACAAAGATAGGAGGGCTACAGGAAGAGGTCTCACTCCACTTCAAATCTTGCCATTGTTTTGCTTTCTACCTGCTGCTTTGATAGGGTGAAGAAGCTTTATTTGATTAAATATAGGATTTACCATGAAATACAAAAATGCCAGAAAGGAAAACTAAATTTTACACATATACAATCAAAAATAACCAATACAAAATAAATAATAAATAAAAACAATACCAGAAACCGATTAAAATATCAGACAAACAAAACAAAAAATTGAATAGTTTTACAACAAATTGGAAACCATTTTTCTTTAATTCAGATAATAGCCTTGTTAAAAATTTGACAAACTATTACTAAACATAGATTAACAAATAAAATGTGAAAGAAAGTAACACTTCAATGCAGCTTTACTGTTTTATGTAGCTGTAGGAGGAACCTTGGTCAAAAAAACTGACTCATCATAAAAGGCCATTATCAGCCCAGTTGCACCATGGTTGTCACTTGTGTTGCTGTTTTCCTCACCTTGTACACTCTTGCAACTTCCCAGTTAACAACACTGTACCTTCATTGATGTTTGGATGCTGTATACTTCTTCCTCACTGAATCGCCTCTCCTTCTCCCTCCCTCCCTCTGGCTCTGACTCACCGCCTAGGGGATGAGGGCCCAGCCCCTCCTTCAGATGACATCAGAGGGATTGAAATAGCAGCAGCATTAAAGCTTCCAGTCATGAGAGCCTGCTGCGAGGCTTGCAACCCAGGGCGACCATTTACAGCTGAAGGGGGGGAGCGAGCACAGGAGGGACGGACGAGGTAGAAAAAACAAAATGACAGAGGAGATAATGAAGTGGAGGAAGCAACAAGTCAAAGGGGCTCATTGGCTTGACATCCTTTGAGAGCTAATATCCCACTATGCTTTTTCACTGGTGGATTTTCTCTGTCTCTCATGATTCCTTAAAGGAGAATTCCGGCCAACGTTTGTGTTAATCTTGATCGCTTTAAGTATGCGAGTACTTTTGACTGAAAACCCCCTGAATTGAATCAATGCAGGTAACACTGAGCAGCTGCAGCTACGTGTAAAAGCTTCCACTGAGCTAAAACGGGGCAAGTTTTAGAGTGCCTTTGTGCCTGTTAACAGACACACAATACAATAAATATGTCCGTACAACATGAAAAGGGCCCTTACGTAACATCAAGATGCGTTTTCAAGTCAGACATTGATTTAATTCACCTACCCTGTCTTGTTCTTGCTGGGAGTTAGCTTGCTTGCCTGGTTAGCTGCAAGTGCTAGTTAGCTGTTAGCTTCTAGCTGTTAGCTGCTATTTTAAGCCAGGCTTTTGTAAAAAATCATAACGCAGCCGTTCCGAGTGTCTTTGTAGCTCATCCATTTTTGTGTGTGATGGAGGCTTGGCAGTGTTGATCTGTGGTTGAGTCCTTAGCCGGGCAGGCAGCCTTTGTCCCCGCCTTCCTCGCCTCCCGCAGCCTACAACAATCCCCGACCGCCAGGGGGGTGTAGTGGGTGTGCTCCATGCCTTCACGGCAACAAATTGTAGTTAGTATCCTCCTCAAAAATAGGTAATTGAGCACTGTAGTGGTTATGACCGCATCAGAAACTACGTTACTATGGTATCTACAGTAAGTGTAGGAAGAAGTATTCAGACCTTTTACTTAAGTAGAAGTACAAGTAATACACCATAAAAAAACATTTTAAAAGTCGAAGTCTTGCATTTAAAATTGTAATTCAAAGTATTGTAGAAACAGTATCAAAAGTTATTTCTCTAAAAGGTAGAATTTCATTCAAATGTAGTAGCTGTAGCTGATATCGTAATAGGAACCAAAGGTTTATGGAAGCTGCTGGAAACCCTTAGGCCACTGTGTAGCAGGGATGGAAAGTACATTTAATTACTTACTTTACTTAATTACAAATTTAGTTACTTGAGTATTTCCATTGTTAATGCTACCAAACGTTCTCAGTATGCAGAATGGGCCATTTCAGAAAAATGTATATCACTGGATTATAATTGTTATGCATTAACGTGTAAGCATTACTAATGCTGCAGCTGGTGAAGGTGCATCTTATTTTGTATGTATCTTATGCTTTAATCATGCATCATAATTTATTAGTCAATTATATTTTTTGTCAATAATCTTAATTTCAAATAAATGTTGTGGAACAAAAAGTACAATAGTGGCTTTCAAAATGTCACTCTCACTCTTCTGGTTTCCCCTAACACCCAAACACTTACTGTTTATCCTTCCTGTCACCTATTTATTCCCCCCCCACCCCCCCTTGAACTACTTGCACTACTGAACTGCGTTGACCATGCTTCTCAGTGAAGTGGTTCAGGAGACATGAAGACTGTGAGCATGAGAACAACACACTCCGACATAAAGAGCCAACACCACTACATCCTGTCTATCTGCGGCCATCACAACAACTCAAACAACAGACCAATTTCTGCACATTCCCTGTTTGTTCACTCTTTCCTGTGTTTGCTGTTTTCTCATTCCTTGTTCACGGTTCTTCTGTGTTTTGTTGTGGTTTCCCGGGTTTATCCTTGTGTATGTTTTTGATGCCTTAGTTTCCTGTTTTATTTTGTGATGTTGTTTCTCCTTTGTCAGGTCGTGTCTTACTTCCTGCCTTATGCATTTTCCCGCCTTTGTGATTGTCTGCCCTGCCCTGATGTCGTCCACCTGTTCTTCAGCCCTGCTGACACCTGTCCCTTGTCATTTCCTGTTGTTATCTCTTTGTGGTTTTGTTTTTTCAAGTCTTCAGTTTTCTAAGTGGTTTTAAGATTTTGTGTTGGATGCTTCCTTTTTGCCTGTCTGACCGCCTCAGGACACCTTTTGTTTTTTACTGAAAAAAAGCCTTCAATATCTTCATGCTGCCTTCTTGTGAAAATTTGAATGTTATTACTGTGAATAAAGGCAGTGGTGGCCTGAAGGTTAAAGAAGAGAGCTTGTGTGTGTGAAGGTGACAGGCGGTTGTTGCAAATTTCTTGTGAATTGACTTACCTGAATAAATAAAGGTAAAAAAATGTTATTGCTGGAAAAAAGCGGCCTGCTACGGTGAGAAAATAACACTGATGATGAGAGAGTGAACCAAAACAGTAACGAAGTGAACTGTAAACACAAAACAATGAGCTGAAAGACCCAAAACTGCTCTGGCTAATGAGAGAGTGGAGTGTCTCTGAGCAACACCTTTTACATTAGAAATGGTAATTTCATCTATTTTAATTATACAAACAATGATTGGAGCAGATTTACATTTATGTATGAAAACTAGTTTGCAACTTTAAATTATGTTAAACTCTTGAATTCATACAAATATATTTTGTTTTAAGTTTTTGAGAAGAAACAAACCAGCCAATGATTTTTTACAGTAGGATTTTTATTTATCTGTCAAAGAGGTAAATTAAAGTGTAAATATGTTTTTTTGCCAGTGACGGGAGATTTTCTAGATATGTTTGAAGTATGTAAAACAAAACAAAAATGTTCTATGAACCAATTCCTTTTCAATAACAATGATTTTACGTTAATCCGAAAGAGGTCCCTGTGTTTAAGCTATTACGCGACTGATTTACATTAATGTTCGTTACATTCGGGCCATTGACACATGAGTTGATTGAAAGCTTACTAAGACTATCAGCTCCACAACCTCTCTGTGTTTCTCAGCATGGCTACGTTTACAAAATGGAGACTTTTGCTTGCCGCAGATGAAGTGATGCGTTTTACGTCACCGCTGAGAAAGAACAGCAGCATTCAGGTTCGGAGAAAAAAAGGACATAAAAGTTGCAAGATAATTACCTCTTCTGAAGACTCTATTGTTTTTTTTAAGTCCTTTGTGTCCTTGATTTAATGGGTCAAACGCTACTGATGACTCTGTGGAGGAGAGGTGGGGGTGATGCATGGTCAGTGCGTCATGTGGATGCACCGACAGTGTTGTTGTCATCACTTAGAATTCCTTGTGGGGGCATAAAACTATGCACTATAGCTTTAATGATCATTTTAACATAACGCTTAAGTATCTAATGCTAGTTTGTTACGCAAACGAAAGAAAATAATGTTGTTGAAATGATCTAATCTCTTAAACTTTACTGTTCTTTCTTCCTTACTGCTTTGCCTATTTTAGACATACCACGGTTTACATGTACAGTACGCACACAGTGGTCATATTCAGACAGATAAGAAACATATTCTGTATTTGATGCATTGTATTCATTTGAAAATGTTGCATGTTGCAGCTTTAAGAACAAGGCAGGGAGTGTGAGATGTGTTAGAGACAGACAGGCTGCCTTGTGCTTGAAGACAAGCCAGGCACCTCAAGGACATCAAAACACGAGGCTGTGTGGGCATCAGAATCACAAGTAAGGAGACGGATAGGAAAAACTGTGCAGAGTATGTACTGCCATAGCAACTTCAGTCGTTGTCTACACTGTATCAAATGATCCATGTGTAATTAACTGTGCTGTAGCAGGTCTCAAAATCTTTCAGCAAAATGACTTCTTCTGATGATCACAGAGCTTCAAAATTAATTAACAGTTATGAATGTTTCCTCATCATCACATTTAGGTCCAGAGCGGTTTAACAAGGTTGCAGCCACGGGAACATAAATTAGAGAATGAAATGAAAACAGCTGCAGAGCATAGCTACACTGACACCTTTTAAAGGCTCAGTCCTTCCTTGCTTCCTCGCTTTGCCATACCTTCCTCCTCCTACTTTTAACCAATCACAATCGTCATTGGCGACGCCAAGCACCGGGCAGAGCTACAGTGCCGCTGCAAAATAGCCTAAGGAAGGAATTTGTTTTGGTGGAACGTGTACATTCAAAGGTTGTTTTAATCGTGTGAGAGAAAACTCTGAATGGACAGATAGTCTAGCTAGCTGTCTGGATTTACCCTGCAGAGATCTGAGGAGCAGTTAACCATAGTCCTCAGAAATCCACACAGTGAAAACGGAGGGTAACCAAAAAGAGTGAAATCCAGTGGAATTTCCAGCGTTACCAGAGCACTCCCGCTGTCGTGAATCTAGACTAGTCCTCCCTGAAGACAGTTGTTTCTGCTGATGTAACACATTTATTTTTCTGTTTCTCCCAGTGACTTTAGGCTGGTGGAGTGGGCAGGTCTACTATTAAAGGAAGCAAGAACTAAAGCAGACAGAGGATGTAGAGATAACAAGCTTAAGGTAACAATAAAACCAACAGGTAAACACGGACAAGAAGATTTAAGAGAAAAACTCCAAAAGCGTAACAAAATAAACGTGGCTGATTAGAGAGGGTTATGGTTTTTGATTGGCAAGGAGTCTTTTGAAATTCCATCTTGCAAAAGCTAATGAAACATTTATCTAATGGAATAAAACCAGTTAGTTTATTTTACTAATGTCTCATGACTCAGCTCATTTGCAACAACTGCAGATTGAACAGAGTGAGAATCAACTAAGAAGCTCCCAGGAAATCGGGGGGGGGGGGGGTCAGTCATCGCCTCAGGCCTTCACACTCTTTCAACTAAGATAAAAATGTAAAGTTTAACAATTTTCTGAGGTTGGATCAACCTTGTGTTAAGTATCTTGCTCCAGTCCTCGTATGTCTGGATTACAGAAATTATAATGCCATCAAATTAGTTTCTTCAGACTTAACTACCTTCATGCACTTTAGAGTCTTTTCACTTTTTTTAAAGAAACATGGTTTATAAACTTTCACACTGCAGATCAACATGTCATAACTCAACATGTTAGGGACAGTGGGGGACGTACGAAGCCTCTTAAGATCAGTTCATCAAGGACAAAGTGCTCTGTTTGATTTTGAGTGGGTGTCATTAACCAACCAAGAGAAAAACATTTATACAAAGGACACAAGCAAACGACGATTAATAAAAACAATTATAGATCCTAAAAAAAATAACACCAGCTGATAAATCTAAAAAATACCAAGGCAAATGGTTAGTGGTGTTTCCATTTACAGTCTGTGTACGGATGGTGACTATTGCAACTTGTAAAGGTGGATATCATTTCAATTCCTAATCCATATCAATACTTCATAAATTGTATATTGTTGTTAATAAATGTTTGTAATAATATGAATCTGCAAAGTAACTAATGTTATGGAGTGGAGTAGAAAGTACAGTACTGGATTCCCAAATGTAGTGAATGGAAGAATGGAAATAATTAAA
The DNA here is from genome assembly GCF_013103735.1 of Etheostoma cragini. Taxonomy (NCBI): domain Eukaryota; kingdom Metazoa; phylum Chordata; class Actinopteri; order Perciformes; family Percidae; genus Etheostoma; species Etheostoma cragini. The sequence continues at coordinate 25,458,105 of NC_048411.1, read as the reverse complement.
TAAGTAAAGTTGTACTTAAGTACAGTACTTGAGTACATGAATATAGTTCCACCAGTTTTTAATTGTAAACAAGCAAATGACCTACAGCCTTGTGAGCTTTAAGGACAAATCTCATGAAATTATTGTTCTCTCTTCTTATGCAGAGAGCAAAGATGAGTATACATTTCAAAAAGTAGCAAGGGTATCTTCTCAGAGTTTAATAATAATCCTGCAAATAGCTTACTGGCAAATACATGGTTTAGGGAAAATTGAAGTATACCAGAGGAATGCAGAAACACAGTGGAAAACACACAATGAAAGCTAATGAGTTCCCTTTTTTCAACAACTTTGTCTAGGTTATATGCAGATGCTTACTAAAGTGATTTTTTGGGCTGTCAAATCTTGTGAAGAGGAAGTTTGGCTTCAGACTACGGTAGACTTCTAGGTCAGTGAAAAAGAAAGAAAGAGGCACCATCAGTGGAAAACTCTGCAGGTCTCTGTTTTAATCTAATTATTTGACAGTCTACCAGCCTGACTGTCTGAGACTCACACATCAGTAGTGCGACCAGTGAATTTCATGCTCCACTAAATGTTTTACATGTAAAGGGCATTTTCTGACATATTTTCTTCCATGCCTGTAATATTTAATCATGAGTTCAGCCTCTCTGCCAAACTGGCAAAGTTAATTTCATCATCTTTTCACGCACATCACAGGCGCACAGACAACTTCCTTTTATTCAGCTCTGTGTTGCTACAACATGCTGCTTTATTTTCATTATGTGTGATGATCTTGTGGCTTTCCGCATGTTTTGTAGCTCTCATAATTAAAAAAATGTATAACTTGTGCCTACTTTTCTGGAGTTTTTTTTTGTTTATTCATGCAAATTAAGTTTATCCCAAGGCAAATGTTTTTGTTTTTTCAAGGCTTTCATATTTTGCTTGTAGACAGCAAAATCCTCTGGATACGAAAAAAATCGAAATGTGTAACAGATATTTAAAGACATACTGGACAATTAAGGTGATTGGAATTACAACATGTATGAACATTTTTGAAGTGTGAAGAATGGTTGCATAATATACAGTTACTTACGTAAAAAATTGTAGTTTGTGATATATATATATACATATATAAATATATATGTATACACATACACAACATTTTGCTGTTAATTGTGAAGATGTAATGAAACTGATCACTTGTTATGTGTCCACTTACCTTCAGACTCTATTCCTAAATCCTGGTTGCAGCTGTAGCAGTGGTCCTGCCACACCCTGCAGTGCCTTCTATGTCCTGCTACGCCCTGTATGCCCTGCTACGCCCTCCCCCCTCTTTGGAGAATAACTGGAATGGTTGGGTCTTTGTAAATTATTGGTGTGGTTAAGCCTACTCTATCTGTAAAGTGTCTTGAGATAACTCTTATGATTTGATACTATAAATAAAATTTAATTGAATTCTATTTCTCTTTATATGCATCACATGCAAAAAGTGTCATGTATGTATTTCAAAGATAAATTTCCTTCTGAACATGAAGTATTTCTAAAAGGTATAAAGATGTTCACCTTTCTTTTCAAAGCAGTGCCTCAACAAAATAATTCCTATTGTATGTTTTATCCTATAAATGAATGACAACTTCAAACGATCCACAACTTGATGCCATTGAAAATTTATTGTGATATCTGATAGTTTACAATTAGAGTGAAAACAGATGTGTGACATGGCTTTACTAAGACAGAATGCAAAGCAATGTAGTCAAATAAAAAGCATATATTTATTTTTAAATTTAGGAAAAAATAAAACAGGCACGACATATAGCCATTATAAATACAACATGCTTTAGACTGTAAACTGTAGTTTAAACAGTCCTAAGAAAAGAACTTGTATATTCTTTTCCCCTCAATACCCATCTTGCCTTTGATCAACATCCTTTCTGTTATGTTTTTAGAAAGTTACAGAGCTCAAAAAGTAGGTAGCCTGTATCTCAGTGAAACAAAAATAATTAAAAGTAAACAGTTTCCAGCAGTATATGTTTATTTATTTTTTATTTAGGCTGCTTTGATGCTGTTAAATTCAGAAAATCTAAACTTTCTACAGAATGTCATCCATGATAGGATTTATCCTCTTTAATTTTGGTATGGCAGTTGAATCTGCGAGACACCGGCTGCCTACCTGCCCACTGATACATGACACTGATCATTCAGTAGAACCTGGTTCTTATTTGGTATACACCGCCGGTGACACTGGCAACTGTTGCTTCAACTTAGACTGACTAATCCAAGGGGGAGTATGGAGGCTCTGCAAGCAACCACTGCTGGCACCAACTTGGAGGTCTTTTGGAGGAACTGGCTTTGTGCATGTAACAGCTAACAAGTTGGACTAATGTTGTTCCATTCAGTAAAAAGATAAACAGACATGAAGGTCTGCTAAGGTGTATTTTCGTTTTGCTTCCAAATGTAGTCACCAGTACCATTCTGTTTGCTCTATGAGTTTGGAAAAAGTCAAAACTAAACACATGGCTGGATTTTGACATTTTTAGCCAGATGTGAACATCATATCAACCAGTGAATGCTGGCAGACCAGATAACAGCTGCTGCATCACAAATTAGGATGGATGCACCCCTTGAAAGTAGTGATGGCCAAATGAAGCTTCGTGAACTAGTGTTTGTGTTTCAGAGCCCACTAGATGGCGCTCTCTGTCCAACAAAGTGTTGAGTATACATTGAATTGCAATGCCTTAAGCCTTTCTCTTAAAACCATGAGAGCCATCTAGTAGGGTTCAGAAAGCAAAGACACCGTTTCACCCAGCTTCATATGGCCATCACTACTTGAAAGTGTCCTCCTGAGGTACTGGCCTCCTGAAGGCTAGAGCAGCGTAATGTACATAGAAACAATGGTGCATTCAGGTGCTCCTTGTCAACTCCTAAAGTCGATTGAAAATGGACAAAATGTTCACACCACAAGGTATATTTGGTAGCTGTTCAGCAGATGGAGCGGCCCAGTTATGATAGATAGATGTTCACATTTCCATTGCTCTGAGCGCATAAAGGATGACACAGTCGAGTTCTCGGAAAAACATTTGTGTTGAGATTATTTCTGCTGTTTTTCACAACACACAAAGTGGTGTATAGTAGTAGTAAACTCAGTTCAGCACTGATGACCACAGGAACACAAATATCAATGAGGTCACGCTGTATTTCCCGACTTTACAAATTGAAGAAGATCACTTGAATTCACCAATAAAGAGTAAGATAACACCAGGATCAAAAGTTTGGTTTCAATGCCCTCTCTGGTGGAAAGTTTCACACCCAGCACCAATGGTTGTAGTCCAAAATACGCTCTGTTTCACATGTAACCACACCCAACACTGATGTCTCGGTGTACTGACACACCCCTGGAGTACACGCCTGCCTCACTGCAGCCAGTTGTGCAGTTGAATCTCTGGGTGTCAGTCAAAGGAGGTGCTCCTAAACAACGTTTGTGCTGGATTTTGTGGGACACAGAATGCTGCATTTGAAGGAGTGTTTAAAATAGACCAGACCTTGTTTGACCTGTTAAGAGATTTAAAATGCAAACTTCAAAGGGTGCAGCCCCAGAACTGGGATGTAGTGGCCAAGCTTAGGTAGCATTGTCAAAAAATAAATCAAACAGATCAGGGAAGAAACTGTTCCATTTTTAGTTAAAACCAGCACAACAATGAATACGGTCTCAAGAAATACAATCAGATATTCACAGCCAGCGTTGCCAAAGGAGAAGGACCTCCAATATGGCTGCCAGAGGGTGCGTTCCATCCCTCTGTACGCTGACTGTGGTGGCGAAAGGGTCTTGATAAAGGCTCTCCCTGCGACATGGTGGGAGATTCCAGCTCGCCCTCGTTGTCTACATGGCTCAGCAGATACCGAAACATCAGCCCTCTAACGGGCTCCCACCGCACAAGCTAAATGAACAAGCTAACAGAAAACCAACAAAACAGGGGTAAATCACTTTCAAACAAACTAACCTGGCTGTTGACCTCACAGATCACCGGGAGAGAAACCAAACAGCTGCGAACGGAAAAAACAACAACAGGACAAATAATAACACTTCCAAACCAAAAGAAAGAGGAAAAACAAAAGAGAAATAAAGAGGAAAAGAAACTACACATTCACTTTTGAGTGCAGGCATGCAGGTTGGCTAATGCGCCCACGCCCACGCCCACACCCACAAACACACAGTGAACAAAAGTGCTTCAAGTTGGGGAAGTAAAATAACTAACCCAGTAGAAATACGTATAAAAACCTTAAATATGTAACTTTATGTACAAAAACTGTAACACGGGCCAACATCTCAGCTGTTTATGTCTTTATATTTTCAAGTAGTTACCACTGCTAACTATTAAGGGTTTGCATTGTCATCGTTTTTAGGATAAAAAGTTGTGTGATCTGACTGACCTTGCCGGCAAAGTAATCAATCACTGTTTATTTTTAAATCTCTATCCCACATGTTCTAAACCTCCTCCTCTATGCTTAACGGTGAGAAATATACTGAATGTCTATCCATTTTTGCACCTCTAAATCTTAACGTAGAAAATATAAGTTTGTATGTATACCAAATCTCTGTTGTCCGAAAAAAAAGAAAAGAAAAAAGGGAAGAGCTCTATGAGGATTTTGGTAGAGAAAGTTAATTTTGAGGGCCATTTTGAACCAGAAGAAGGGGAAGACAGGCATCAGTTCACACAAAAGGTTTTTGGAGTTATGCGCTGCACAACACAAAATATGAGGGGAGGCTGTTTATGTTTTGAAGAGGCACAAGATTCATGTGGCTTAGAGGCAAATTACAAAGAGACAATTCATACGCTTTGAGAGAGAGAGACGGATAAGCATGTAAAGTGCAAAAGACCTACAAGAGCGGGAAGGATATGGCAAGACAATAGCAGCAAAGAATCGGAAACTACACTTTTCTCAAGCAAAGAATTGAGAGGAAAAGCAGAGTTTTGCTAAATAATTTGAATAAAACCAGATCATCTAGAAGATTCTAATAGAGACGATGAACAAACCCCTTAACCGTCCAGGTCAACAAAAAAAATGTCCGTCTCCAACATTCTGTCATTCATCTGTAAGAAGGCCATGTTTATTTTAGTTTTTTTTTTTAAACAGATGAAATTGAAACTTTTTGCCTCTAAACTGAAATGAACCAAAGGCCTCTGCAAAGTGCAAACAAAGTAACATTGTTCAAGTTATGTCACGGAGTAATGCGTGAACACACACACAATGTATATATACACACACAGTCATATGCATATATACATGTGCATGACAGTTAATATATATTTAGAATCCATTTTTCAATATTTACGTACTACGAACAATTTCATAGTATTTATGGATTTGTAATCATAGTATGTGTGTACATATATTATTATGTGGTTGTGTCTCTTAGTGTGCCATCACTAGACAATGGAATATTACAGTCTGCCCTAATGCTTTATGACATGTGGCCCCTGATGTCAGGTTCCCCAAACTAGAAACTATTTCTGCTCCTTTTCAAGTTGTTTTCACTCGCTGCAAAATGGGACCAGCCACTATCGCACTTAGCCAAACACTAAACATATTTATATATCTAAATATTTATATAAATGTATATATATCCATTTATGTCAAACAAATTGTAGGTGCTGCTTTCAATGCTTTTTGGGTCCTGAAAAGTACCAGGGAGGGAAGGGGGGTTGGGGGTAATGAAGAAAAGTCACAAGAAAGAAAAAAAGATTTAAAAAAAAAGAAATATCAGGAGTAAAATCCCACACTACTACAATCCCATCCTTTGCAACTTTTTTTTTTTAAAAGCAAGATGCTGCTACATATTTTTAACTACAATAAACTCCCTTTCCCCTCCGCTCCTCACCAGTCCCTGATTGCTCATTTGGACATTAGCAAAGAAAAGCATGCTCAGCTATAGGCAGAGATACAACAAGCCCAAAAAAGATTTAAATAAAAAAACATGACATACTTGACAGGGAAATAAAATGCTAACCAGTAACATCCATATGCCATCAAACCAAAACCTTACCTTACTAAAACTATAGCAAATAACCTTAAAAAATAATCATTGTATGTCTCGCTTGGTGGGCAAAATAAAGAAAACCAAAGCCTTGTCGCCTCAGTGAAGTCTCTCTCCTTTCGCATAGTGGTCGCCATATAACCACATCACTTGTTAAGCGTGGTTTGGTGGTGGGGAGTGAGGTGAGAGTGAGAGGGCGGGGGTCAAGCCCAAAAAGCTCCGGCGATGTGAAGGAGAACTCACAATCTTTAAAGTAACGACAGGACTCCTGTGACGTGATTTTTCAACAGTTGCTCCGCTTCCTCGTCGTCTTTCTTTTTTTTTTGTATGTCATTTGTTCTGTTCTGTTTCACGATGACCAGGTGGGTGGGTGTGCACGTGAAGGAGGCGGGAGGAAGAAGTTGTTGTTTTTTTTAAGGGGTTTGGGAGGGGGGGCAGGGTGGTCGATGGTCGTCGCTCCACGCAGTTTAGTAAAGAGCATTCCATGGTCAGAAAAAGGAAAGAGGAGCATCACTCCCATCCGTTGTCCTTGATCATGTGAGCCAGCTCGATGATGAACTTTCCCTCTTTGTACTTTTGACTGCTCTCAAATGCGTGTTCCTGTAAAAAAAAAAAAAATTACATATGTGTATACACACACACACACACACACACACACACACACACACACACACACACACACACACAAAACTGAGTACATTTATTTTTTACACAAGTACAAATTTGAGGCACTTATACTTTACTTGTACTTAAACATTGTAATCGATTAATGGAGAAAATAATCAGAGCATTAATCCATAATAAAAATAATCATTAGTTGCAGTCTGATTCTATAATGGTTACTTAAATATAGTTAAAATGGAGCTCCAACTCAACAACTACAACTATGTTTGAAATAAAGCATGAGTAATGATGTAATATGCAAATACAAGCATATTCATGACAACTAAGCAGACTCAATCCAATGAGAAAGATGTGGGTAAAACTAAAGGACAAAAGCCAGTAAGTGAACCTTGAGTTGGATTGTTTTTGTCCGGCACCGAGATAGCTCAGTTGGCAGAGCGGGCGCCCATATATAGAGGTTTAATCCTTGATGCAGTGGCCGCGGGTTCAACTCGGGAGATTAATATGATAGAGACTTTATAGAGACTTTTGTCCGGTGACTCAACCACCTCTTTTAAATTAACTTCCCGTCTGACAACACATCTCCTAAAGTGCTGGATGATTTCCGGCATACGTCTCAGTCCTGCGGAGCTTCATGAGAATCAGGATGCCGATGTGGGTCTGTGTCTTTCATTATCGGCGCAGCCTGCTTTGCCTTGTAAACCAGCTCCGCTCCGCTCGGCTTTGCTTTGCGGTGCCTTTCTGAGAATCTCTAATTGTTTTTGTCACTGAAGGAGAGGCTTTAAGTTAGTCCCTGCCTTATACTTAGTTTAGTTATTTTACACCCTTCTTACAGTCTTTTCAGACAATTACCGGGACAAGCCTCTTCAAAATGCCCTGACATTTAATCACTGTAGACTCTCAGAGGTACCAGTCTGGCTGTCTGCAGCCAACCTTTCGGCACCGTAATTATCTTACATGCTAGGAGACCACAAAGCACTCAATCTCTGATCTCTAAGTGTCACCATGGCTTTAACAAGCAATGCTTTAATGAGAGCAACCTCGTTCTTTTGACCTGTAATAGCATCATTTGTCCCGTTGCAAGCCAAGAAACCACAGAGGTTGCACAACAACACAGCAGCAAGCGTAAGTGGTACATGAAGGAACACTCAGACGGGAAAAGTAAAGACCTCAGGTGAGAGTTTAAGGTGACTTACATATTTCCAACCCAGGGTGGTTTTACAGTTTTCACAGTAGATGTCAGCCACAGCATGTAAACCTGTGAGGAGTACCCGCTCCTCAGCTGGCCCGCAGCCGACATTCACCCTGCAGGGAAGACAGCAAGCAAGGTCAGGATAGCAGAAGAAGAGCTCAATTTTGTTTTGTTTTTTACTTAAAGTAAAAAACAGTCCTCAAGTATTCAAAATGATAGTACTCATTGACAAGAACACTCCTTGTCAAAGTGTACCTGGTACAACGTATTCATTATTACACATTTAAGACTAAAATGAAATAAAATGATCTAAACTTGAAATACAAGTGGGTGAAAATATTCTGTTCTAATTCTATATAAACTATTTCTCCATATATGAGACATTATCTTTTTTTTTTATACTTGAGATTTCCTTAATTTGGGGTATTTTCTTGCACTTAAAACGATTTAGTTGACTGCCGTGAAATTTATTTCAAAATGTCAACAATACATTGCCAAAAAAAGCTACATTGCTTAGTCCCCAAAAAGTTGACATTTGGAGATTATTTTTTAACCTGACAACAGTGACATTTTCTGAGCTTATCTACCATATCTATAGATAAGTGTAATGGAGGAAAGTATAAAGCCACCCAAAATGGAAATACTACAGTGCCAATACTTTAAAACTGCACTTCAGTAGGGACCTTACATAAATGCTTATGTGGAAGGGAAAATCTACTGTTTTTTCCATTTATTTCTTTCTTACTAGACGTTCCACCACTCCCTCCCAGTAAATACTGTGCTGCTGATTAGCCTTTAATTAAAGGAAATGCCGAGACAAAATAATCAGAATATGTAACCAAGATACAGGTCTGCAAAACTTTCATTTTCCCACCAAATGTACTGTATCTGACTTGGGGCTAAATGTCTTGTTACCTGCAAAGCACCATACACATCTTTCACTGGATTTCAGGCGCTTTTACATTGGGTCTGATGTGAATGATTTATTAAGACTGTGATTTCATTAATTTGGCACAAAGCAGTTGCAACGTAACAGCTGAAAGTGTTTCGGGGGTGGGGGGGGGACTTCTGTGTGGTTCATGAAGACTGAGAGCCAAGGCCCAAAAACCAACTAAGCAAGAAATAAACCACTAAAAGTGTCTCATGGGTTTAAAGAGATGGATGTTAACCAGCAGCTCCTGCAGCCAGGACAGACAACATGTTTTAACGGTGAGGTTACGTAGATAATCATTCTTTCAACGGCATATCAATGACTACGTCAAAACATGTCGTTAGGACCTGATTCAAATTCAAATTTAGTCATTTGACTGTGGTTGAAACATTTACATGGACTTCAGCCCAGGTTTAACCTAAATATTTGAACTGTTTTTTTCCTGCAAATAAGCATCAATCAGTGCTTCCTGGGTGTAGTTGGCAGACACTGGAATCAGACTGGTTTTAGTCCCTGCGATGCTAAAAATCAATGCAGTTTCGTCTGCTTTCACTCTGGCAAAACACTTTTTATGCGTGTACTTAATTGCCAAAGATTTTGATAATATGAACTTTACTTTCTGAACCCAAGATATCCCTCCCAACTCCACCTAACCTATTGAGTTGGTCCAGTATAGGTTTTAAGCACACTGTGGTGCAGTTTGTGTAAAATCAGACACCAATCCTTATTCCCAAAATGTATGTGCACACAGACCTAACCACATTGGTGGCAGTAGCGCACTGCTAAAATGTCTGTGGACAATGGACAAAGACGCACATTGATGGCATGCAATGTTTCTTTCCAATGAGGGTATTAAAAAAGGGGAGCTTTAACTTCTAATTGTATTTCATGTAGTTTATTCCCCAATTTTCTCCACGTGTCCTTGAGCAAGACACCAAACCTCAAATGTGGGTTTTTGTTTGTTGTAGGGAGAGTTTTGGACTAAAGCATCTGTAGAGTTAATTTGACATGGTGTAATGCGTTTGTTGAAACGAATGATATAACATGACTGGGAATAAAGTAGTAAATTCTACAGTAGTGAATTCACCTGTACACCCATTGTTTTGAACTTATTTTTAGGTTTTGGGCTTTTTGCTTGTGGCTCTACCTGCCTGTACAGTACATTGTACTAAATTTTGTGCATGTGCGTTAAAACATTATTTGGACATACGTGTGCAGTCATCGTGGCAGCAACGGAATACAGCTGCACAGAAAACAAGAGTAGACAAGTGTGAAAGCAAAGCAGTACGTTTAGGTGAAGAAGGGACAATTGAACTCTGTTTTAATCTCAAACAAAAGTCACCCAGTGAGAACACGGAACAAATAATGAGCTACTTGTGAGTCCATGTAACTTTTATTTACAAGCCCCAGTTTACTTGTAAATAACACAATGAATAAATCAAATGTACAAAAAGAGCAAGTTTTCCACTCTGGGAGAAAAAAAAAAAAAAGAGGTGAATTGGAGGTGTGTGTCTCATACTTACACAGAATTAAACAGATAGGCTCTTCCTTGACTGCCTTGAAATGACTGAAATGAGAAAGTCAGAGAGAGAAAAAAAATCAAGTAAGTAGACGATACATAGCTGCACCAAACCGCTGAGTGCAAGAATGTCAGCAACTGATGCCCAGGGGGTGCTTTTCTCCCAGTTAATGCTTTGCGTACTTTTTCTTCCACCTTGTCAAAGTTCCCACACACAAGTTTGGCTGGAGGTAAGAAATAAAAGTCTGAGCGAGTCTATTATCACCACGTCAACTTTAATGATGAGAGAGAGAGATGTTGTTTCTTGAGACGTGAAGTAGGAGTCCTCTCATTTCCCTGTTATTAATGGTTATAGTGCAGAAATCGTGAACGTTTTTTTACTTCATTGTCTGCTAAATATTTACAAGAAAATCATGTAAAAAGCCGTTGGTGCTTTGCATGTTTAGAGGATCAAAATACAAGCAGGAAGTTGATGGAATAAGAGATTTATGGGTTTTAAAGATTTTTTTTGGCATTGTAGGCCTTTATTTTTGACAGGACAGCTTAGACATGAAAGAGGAGAGAGAGGGGGAATGACATGCAGCAAAGGGCCGCAAATCAGAGCCAAACCCGCAGCTGCTGCGTCGAGGACTAAGCCTCTGTATATGGGCGAGCGCTCTACCCGGTGAGCTACCCAATGTGCCCAATTTTTTACTGTAAATAAAGTCACTTGCTACAATCAATGAGAATATATAAATCTAGATAAAGATCTACTAAAAGTCTGACTTTTTCCCTTTCTGCAAGACATCACGCTTCATTGTTGACATTGTTACAGATATTCAGTATATTTGCAGAATGACAAAAGCGCCTAACAGCTGATAGAAGAAGAAGAGACTTTAATGCCTCAATAGTGATGAGAATTTGAGCTTTATGCATGATATGTAAATAAAAACACAGCCAAGATACAGTTTAATTGGAGATTAGGTAAACTGTACACACACGTACAGCTAATTACAATACCGAGCCCTGACTTATTATTTAAAAATTCCCAAAATGAATATAAGCTGAAAACCTGTTAGCTCAATTGCATTGAGGAGTAAGTTATGTTAAAAGGTCCCATGTGGGGTTTTCTTTTAAACAAATACTCTTGTTTGTTCTCAAGACCTTAAACTGAACCCTGTTTTAGTGATTCTTTAGGTTTAGTTTAGAAAAGCATGAAATGATAAACAAATAGGTGTGTTAAAAACCAGTACTGTATATTCATGTAAACACAGAGCAGTAAAGCCGTCACAGTGGGTGATGACAGAGCCTGCAGGGCTTCTCTCCTCTGGCCCCGTCATCCTCGGCCGGCAGGCAGGCCGCAATCAGCTTTTCTTTTTCCATTGCAAATGAGCGCGGCAGATAAGTTTGTGGTTGAGGGCGCTGAGCTAATACCTCCTAATAGGAGCTCCAGCTGCCTCATACTCCGCTAACCACAGCCACCACCACCACCACTACCAGGCCCAAGGGACGATTTTCAGCTGCCAGAGTGTTGATGCATTTGTCAAAACTGAAACCATTTGTTTGCAGATTACAGGAGTTTGTCTTGGAACTGATTCAAGAACAACATATGTTGTATATTTTATTATTTGCCCCCCTTTGCTGTAGGTGTTGATGTCTCACTGTTACATCCTTCAGCTCATTGTTTGTGTTTGAGATGAAGTCTGCACACACACATACAGTGTAGTCACAAAGACATGCAACCTTTAGCTGCAAGAGGGAACTAGGTCGGCCCCTGTGAAGTCAACAACAAGTCCTCTCCACAGTGTTTATAGTCCAGTGAGGGGAGGGAGGAGGTTACTCCATGTGACAAGAGCTGGGTGTCATACCTGTGCTTCGGCAATCAACTTAACCACTGGCAAAACGGGATGGCTCAGACTCTTGCTGCCCTTATCTGCATCCAACAGTCTATTTTTACTTTGGCAGCGTTTTTGTTTTTTTTGTCTCTCTAGCCGAGCTGCCGCGAGCTTCACTGTACTGTAGATCACTGGACTACAAAAAACATCAGGAGCAGGAGGATGCTTGTCACATAGCCTGTTAAGAATCTAACAGCAAAATCCAACAAGATATGTAGAAAAAGAAAAACATTTGGATCATGTTTTTTGAAAGCAGACAGCAGCCAGACAGCTTTTGGGGCTGCACTAAACCCCTCCAGGCTCCCTACAATCCTATTAGACGGGCCCAACAGGATCCTGCGAGGATTGTTTTGAAAATGTGCAGACAGAATCAGATGCAGGGTGGAAGTACTCCCACAGGTTGTTTTTTTTCTTGCCGTTTAATAAAACATGAGTCTATGGGAGTGTGCGGTTACTGAGCTCATTTTCCTTAAGCTGCTGCAATTGCATTTGTTTTAAACGCGCTTGTTCCAAAGACATAAACTCTACGAAGCAAATCTCAAAATCCCTGAATCCTCTTGACCACGCGGGACTAAAGGGAACAATACCTCGCACAGAGAAATCCGCTCCTTCAGCCAAACACACTAAATACAAATCCAACCCTGAGAGGCAAAGTGCTTGAACTGCACTGATGCCACCAAAATTCACAAAGTGGCATTTCTATTTCGGCCCTTGAGTGAAATAAAGATTAACTCAAAGCTATTAACGAACCTGCTGAGGTCAACTTTTACCATCTGTCTCAACAGATGCTCGACTGTAGTAGGTGAGGGTTGAACTCCAACCTAATGCATCCTGTTACACCCAAAAAGCTCTATAACATCTAGTCATATTTAGAGTTTTACATTTTGTTCTGCAATACACTATCTAAAATACTGTCCAGAAGCATATAAAATAAATAAATAATCAATTTTTTTAATTTTATTGATCTCTTCATTGCACTCATGCCTCTATATTGTTTCTGTTTGGAGTATGTATATATTGTGTATATATTAGTGGGTATATCTTTGTTTTGGTTGTTTTGTATGTGTAAGCACAGTGTAAGTAACGATGCTCCAAAGAAAAATTCCTCGTATGTGTCCACATACCTGGCAAATAAAACTGATTCTGATATGAGATCAACACAGCTGTTCAGGTTATTGTAAGTTGACTTTAAAAATACCTGGTCGTGAGAATAGTCATTTGCTCCTTACTACCACCACCCAAACTTCTGCGTGTAGACTGAAATGATGTAAGCAGGACTGATACGCATTTGCTTCTGACTGGGTTAGGGCAACAACAACAACAAATATTCTGTGTGATTGACAGTCCCTGTTTACCATCTTAAATTTAGTATAGAATTTTTGCATGCTAACATTAGCTAATTAGCGCAATGTATAGATAAGGTAATTTGGACATATACCCGAAGATTGTGTCAAGTTTCATTTTGACCTGCTGGTATCAAATACTATATATACTAGATATTTTACTTTGGACTAAAGCAGTGAACTGACCAATATCCCTGGAGACTGTCTGCTAATATGGCTTATGATGTAATAAAACCTTGCTGACCTTCAATACACTTGCTTTAATTATGATTTTAAAAAAGAGAGAGGGGGAACAGCAAGAAATATACTGTTGTGTCACAGGTTCTGTCAGTAAACGAGTCTTGGGAAACGTCCAGTTGAAAGAGTGAAAAAATTAAATAAAAAAACATAGTGGTTGTGTTAATGGCGAGAAAATAAAAGTGTGATCAATCCATTAGAGTGGCTTCCATCAGCCTGATAAGTGGGATGAAGCCAACACGCTGAATATAACACTTAGCCTCCTCCTCAGTGTTCAGGCTGCGTCATCCCGCTGGAGGACCACGTTGACACTGCAGGCCTCTGCTCTCAAACTGCCGCTCACACTGTTATCTGGCTTCAGGATCTCCTATGGGCTGAAGGATGTAACCCTTATCTGATAAAAAATATGAAGTGACAGTAGGCTGCACTATTAGTTGCAATTTTATCAAAATCGCTATATGGACTCCAAACCCTGGGACCTGCTGCTGATGTAGGGCTACAGAAGCTCTTTAGTGCAGGTATGTGCCTGACCACTCTACGGCTCTAAAAGTGATCACAAGGACCTTAAAATGGATTCTAAATTTGTTAAGAAGCCAGTGTAAAGAAATCCTGATGGAAGTAACATGAGACCTTATGGAGGACTTGGTTAAAAGCGTGGCAGCAGCAGCATTTTGGAAGACTTGCTAAGGCAGGTGAAAAGAGAACTGCAGTAGTCAAGACCGAGGGGAAATGAAAACGCGTGAATAATTATTTCCAACTCAGCTAGGTACACAATGAAGCTGAGTAAAGCACTGTTCCTCAGCTAGTAGAAGCAGGAGTGAACCGAACAATTCTTCCCATATTTAGTTCAGTGGTTGAGGGCAGGAGGGGATATTGTGCCTGCCATCCTTCCTTCTGGCCCATATGCTCAGGTTAATCCTCTCTTTTGGGCTGCTCCATCTGCAATCTTTTCCTCACCGGCTGGCATGCCTCGAAGACTCTGCGCATATGCTCGGGGAGGAGAAACAGTTTTTATACCTGGCTCAGGAAATTTCCAGCAATCAAACTGCAAGAGAAGGGGGGACTCTGCCAGAACCCGCAGAGCTCCTCCGGCACTTCCCCTTTGTTGCTAGCATGGCCGGGTAACTAGTTTGCCCTTTTTCTACTCCGTGCACAGGGAAAAAAAGTTAATAAGAAACGCGGTACTGGAGCTGTGCTTTACATATTTCACATGAGATAAAAATCAAACATGGGCAGGGCGCGTGGCCCTTGGCAGTGTGAAGTGGAAAACACCAGACTACGGTGTCATCTTCTCCTAAGTAACATAATCGGCTTAGAAGGGCCGATGCTTAGGACTGGTGATGCCTCCTTGGACTACTAAACACACAAATGCTAACGAGCTGTGGCAGAGAATAGAGAGCTTATTAATAACCCTGTGAGCAGTATGGTCTCAATCGATATCAAGATGTTATATCGTGATGTGGAGAATATGTGAAAAAAATGCTTAAACAATTACTCAATCAAAACATATTTGAGTAATTAACTAATTAACATGTTTATTCTCTAGTTACAGCTCTTTAAATGGGAGGACGTGCTGCTTTTCTGTTTTACATCAAATTTTAGGAAATGTAATATCTTTTTGTTCTGTACTGTCGGTATGACAAAACAAACAATGTGAAGGAGTCATAATTGAGACATGGGAACTTGTAATAAGCATATCTTATTGTTTTGATTTTGTAAAGACTGAAGAGAACACACACACACACACACAACAGTTGCAGTCCTAATCAAATTGATATTCGATTGTGGATTGTGTTCCACTATTATGCATTACAGATCAAACTCATCCGACAGGTAAAAAAGCATGAATAAACTGAAGGTATGAATTACAATTATTAATTACAATTATCTTGAATTACAAATCATTTGCAATTGTTAATTTGCATGAAAGAATTATGTAGAAGTTTTAGGAAGTTACAGATTTCTGAAATGTCTATTTTAAGTCATATATCTTTCAACAGTTTTAAAAGGTCTAAAGCTTTTTTCACATTCTCAGAGAAATAAAAATACAAAATGAAGTTGATTACTGCTCTTTCTGTGGGTATAAATATGAGCATCACACCCTAAACTGGGTGAACCTTTATGTATTTAAAGATTGTGCTGTATCTACTAACCTGCATGACCTATTTTGATTTTTTGATCACCTTTTGTATCATTTTTAGTGTTGGGAACATTGGGAACTACAACTGAGAATTGTATGTTTACTTGCATCAAAACATAATGTCTGAGTTCAAAACACAACATGAAGGAGCACCAGTTGGTAGTGCGGGCGCCCATATTTAGAGGTTTATTCCTTGATGCAACGGGCCCGGGGTTCGACTCCGACCCGCGCACTTTGATGCATGTCTTTACCTCTTTTCATGCTGTCCTGTCAAATAAAGGCCTAAAAATGCCCCCCAGAATAAAAAATAAATAGACTAGGGCTGTCAGTGCATTATTACCAGGTTAACTAAAACCATTTTACCGACCTTAACTTTTTTTGCAAGATTGATGTTCTTTTTGGCCTAGCAAACTTCGTAAAACCTTTTTACATGCGGTTGCAACAACTATTAACGTTAGAAAAACAACACCACCACACCGGATCTAGCAAGACCGTGAATAATGTGTGATTAATTGCGAGTTAACTATGACAATAATGCGATTTATCGTGATTAAATATAAAAATCGTTTGACAGCACTAAAATAAACTAAACATAAAGGTGACGGACAGATCATGTTATCTGCCATGTCTTTTAGAGATTTAGAAAGTACTGATTCAAAGTGTTGGGTTATATTTGTCCAAATGTCCGTTAAACTAACAACTTTGTCAGATGTTGTGAGACACATATAGACGCATGATGTGTTACTGTACCGCCATCAAAGCAACACGTTCCCCGTGTAAAACCTCCGGGAGAAAAGAAGTCTTAGGAAGATCCCTTAATTAAATCCACTTATTAAAGTGGATTGATTGGACTAATTAGGTCATTTATCAAGAGTCACATTGTCCCAATAAACGAGGAAAGAACCCAGTTCACTCTTCACTGCAGTGGTGTTTGAATTTTTAAAACTAGGCATTGTATGTCACTGAAGAATTATTTCATTATCAATGAATCGGCAATTTATTTCCTCAGTTGATTGTTTGATGTATAAATTGTAGGGAAATACAGAAAAATGCTCAAATAAAGCAATTTATATTTATTGATATTGATTGTTTTGTCCAAGCGATGAATACTTTCAGTTTTTTATCATAGAAGCCGACAAAAAGCAGCAAATCTTCCCGTTTCAGAAGCTGGAACCAATGCGTTTGTAGGTTTTCTGTTTGGCAACAATAGCTATGTTTTAATCTGAATTAAGTGATATTGAATAAAAAAATGCCTTATTAAAACTAGCTATGTTACCATCCACACGTTTTTATCCAAATTAAGTGATTTTGAATTAAAAAAAAAAAATCGCTTATGGAAACAGTAAAATTGTAGAATAAACCATGCATATGAATAAAGACAGAATTCCATCCACTTTTGCACATATTCTGAAGCAGATAGTGTTTTCCTGTAATGTTATTACCACTCTTGTTAAGAATCCCATGACTCCTGGGAAACTGATTTTTCCTGGAGAAAAAAGTTAATCTTAGTACTTGGTGATTTTATTAAGTTTGTCTATTCTGTACACACAAAATCCATTGTGCATCAGACCCGCCTGAGAGAGAGAGAGAGAGAGAGAGAGAGAGAGAGAGAGAGAGAGAGAGAGAGAGAGAGAGAGAGAGAGAGAGAGAGAGAGAGAGAGAGAGAGAGAGAGAGAGAGATCCCTCCTGTGTTGTTCTGCCTTAGGTTACTCTGTTCTTTTGCCATAGACTTTATATTTTTTTTCCTGTTAAAGGGTTTTGCTTGGGGAGTTTTTCTTTATCTGAATCAAGGGTCCAAAAAGACAGTGGGTGTTGTATGCTGTGCAGATTGTAAAGCCCCGAGGCAAAATTGGGATCTGTGATATTGGGCTTTATAACTGAAATTGACTTGACTAGAAATGTACTTTCTGACCTCACGCTGCACAAGCGTGTTCAACTAAAAAGTCCAACCAACAAAGTGGATTGATGCATGTTTCCAAAACATGAACAGTATGTGAAAAATCTGTCCAAACTGATGTGCTTCTGTCTGGTAAACTCAATTTAAAAAAAAAAAACTCAGCCTTTTACAGGTCAAACACCTGCATGACTGAGGCACTAAGGGGGAAAGCCAACATTGCACCGAGGTGAGACATTTGCCAAAACTTCCTTGAAGGCCAACAGAGCAGATTACAAACAAAACATGAGTTAAAAACATGCAGAGACGGTTTCACTACAGCAGGCATTCCCAAACTGGCTGTGGATTTATATAATAGCGTGACACTGAAGGCTGGATCTCAAATAGTATTAAAGACAAATACCAAGTGATTACATAATATGGACACTTCGTTTTAACGCCATCACTGTGAAAGTCATTTGTTGCACTTACGTTTGCTCTTATTTTGCACAATTTCTTTAATAAAAATAAATTATTAGTAAAACAAAAGGTTCTAGCTAAGGACTGGTTTGTGTTGGGGTTTTTAAAAAATATTTAAAGTTAGGCATCTTCTTTTTACATTATTTGCAGCTGAGTGTCATCTTAATGAAAATACCGAAGGCAGTGCCTCACCAATCTTGGACTATATCCACTTTGTTCCACTTCCGTTATTGCCGCCCATGATATTTGTGATTGGTTTAAAGACATGCCAATAAAGCAGAGCATGTTTCTCTCCCATCCCGAAATGTTGTGTGAACTAGCCAGACCCCGTACTACGTAGCGCTGAGGCAACTCCAATCTAGACAAACAGCGGGGGTGTAAAAACTAGTTTTAATAACAATGCCTTAAAAATGAACCACTTCCCTCTTATGTAAATAGAAACCACAAACTAAATGTAGCTATTTCAGCACTTGGGGCAACTCCCCGAGACATGATGACTACTGGGCTGTAATAAATCTAATTTATTTGCATCCAGTTAAAACTCTTTGGTGCTACTGGTTCTCCAGCATTCCTGCTCAAGTGTCATCTGTGATGACAATGTGGAGTGAAAACAAACACACAAACTTAACATTTAACCATTGGCAGCCGCTCCCACAGTAACCTCAGCAGCACTGACGCCTGAGCACATAAATATCTTGCTCTTATCTAATTATTTGCCACTTAGAAAGCAGCAGTCAGGGCTCATAATAAGTCACACTGAAGAGGCCAAATGTGCAGTTGAAGAATTCAAGTTAATCAAAAGTTAAGTGGGGGAGGTAAGCTATGTGGACTTTTTATGTTGTGAAGGTTATGACTTTATATGCCTGTGAAGAAAAATTTGCAAAATTACACATATTTTTAAAAGTGCTTAACTATATAAATCTACAATCAACGGTTTATCACCATAAACTATATAAATAAAGTCTAGTTATGTCCATTCCGGTAAAGAGAACAGCAGTTGAATAGCCCAAAAATCAAATTTTGAATTATTTCCTCAGTTGATTGTTTGGTGTATAAATTATAGGGAAATACAAAAAAATGCTCAAATAAAGCTTTTTATATGTATTGATGTATTGATATTGATTGTTTTGTCCAACCAACAGTCCAAGAGATGAATATTTTCAGTTTTCTATCATAGAAGCTGACAAAAACAGCAAATCTTCACGTTTGAGAAGCTGGAACCAATGCGTTTGTAGGTTTTCTGCCGACCAACAATAGCCATGTTTCCATCCACACGTTTTTATCCAAATTAAGTGATATTGAATTTTTAAAAAAATCGCTTATGGAAACAGTAAAATTCTATAGAATTTCATGAATATTGACTTAAAGGAAACACGTTCCGTCTCATCGGATTTTATCTTGATCAATTCACAACATTTGCGATAAACGCTGATGGAAACATTATTTGCCGAATAAATAATGAATTGTGATTAAGTTTTAGGTCATTTTATGTTTGCAACTTGCCACAAAACGAAGAAGAAGAAGTTTTAGTTCATTTCCGCCCAGTATTTCCGCCCTGCTTGCACACATGGCGGACGTCAACAAAGACACGTGTAAGTGGACAGACGAGGAGACGAGAGACTTTTTGAATTTAAATTCTCAGGAACTCGCGAAGGAAATGGCCAACAAAGGTTACGACAAGCTTCTTTCATTCATTTCTATGCAAAACCACATGACTTTTCTGCGCTTCAACCAGACATTTGGAGCATCTAATATCACGTCTCCACTGCATGGTACTGCACGGCACAGCGCTACTCAACTCGCCCTTTTTTGGTTTTACATGAGCAAAAGTTGTTGAAAGTACCTGGTACTTTTTTTGGTACCACCTCGGTCAATGTTCCAAATCAAGCAGAGCCGTTACTGGAAGGTGGAGTTAAAAACACTGCAGACCACTGATTGGTCACAGAGAAAAGTCCAGGACAGCCTGCACAAAAAACATTTTTAAACTGCCAAGCTACCGTCAATAGTGACGGAAATATTTGTATTCAGTTGTCCCAGGATTTAAAAAATATATATTGTTGCTGTTGTAATTGTCCAGCGTGTGTTGCATGTTGCGTTGAAGATGGTGTGAAGATACTCTAGTGTGTAATTTTGTATAGTTCCTTTTTTCTATGCATATATTCTAATTCTGTAGTATTTTACAACTGATATTACTTTGTATTTGTTTTCTTGTCTTCTCTTTTTCTTGTTTCTCCTCAATGTAAGTCGACACCACCTAAACCATGACCAAGACATCACCAAAAACAGAGTGTATCGAGACCGAAACTTTGTGGGTTTGAGAACGAGTCGAGACCAAAACCAAGGCAGGGCGAGACTGAGTCAAGACCAAGACCAGACTTGTGTTAGACAGCCAGAGCTTCTTCTCCTGTCTCCAGCATTCACTTTCTAGGGAGTGTGTGTAGAGAGGGCAGAGAGAGGGGGGTTTACAGTAACAAAAGTCAAATTAGATATGAGTCAAGTTATTGGTAATTTTAACACATAGGCCTAAATCAGACAAAGCACAGGCATGTAGCAAAATCACTGCAGTTGTGGGCTTGACCGGTCTTGAACTAAAATCCTGAGTCCTCTTTATCCGAGACGAGACCAAGTTAAAAAGCAACAGATTCCAATATGAGACTGAGACCTTCACAAATTGCTCTAGAACACTGCTGGACTGGCAGAAACTTAGACCTTTGGTTAGCTTACATACCTTTAAGTATCAGCTTTCCCTGGTCCACCCTTAAGTTCTGGTGCACAGAAGATAAGAACAAGTCCAAACATGACGTATTCCACTCAAGTGAGATTTTAGCCTACAGCTCGTAGAATTTGGTAACAAATGAGAGCGAACGTTTTTATGTATTTAAGAATACAGATGTTGACGTTAAAACAGTTTAGAGGATTAATGAAGTAATCCACTATAGTATTTCAGAAAGTGTGTGTTTCTTTAAAGGGGCTGTGTTTGTTTACTAGGAAACAGAGGAGTCCCTTTAGAAGGAGGGGGTTTGATTGCCCAGGGGGGAGAGTCCGGGGATGAAGTGAGTGGCTGTACAGGAGTTCAGACATACAAGTGTTGGTCTAAAAGCGTTGGCCACTTTTCAACCTTTTAATCTCATCTTGAAAGTATGAAAATATTTCCTTTATTTGGTTGTGAAACATGGGATTGAAATGGCGGTCTGCAGACCTCTTGTTGGAAGGAGTCGATTCAACAGGACCACTTTCCACCAGCAAGGTTCCTTGTTAATGCTATCTTGTGTCTGGTCTTCACAAAGAAGGCCTTGATTGTCTTCAATATATTACAAGTGTTGATCTGGTGTCTGGTCACAGCCTAATTTACAGCTGTAATTAAATGGAATAGAGGACTGTTGCAGGGGGTTGTAGTGCAGCCCCCTTGTCTCTTCTGCCCAGATATTTCCTACACCTGATTCTTGTGTATCTCACATCTTTCTTCTGAATTATTCTTGTGTTTAAACTGAAGGATATGTGCATTACCCTCCTTTGCTAAACCTTATCCATTTTCAGTTTTTTTCTTTTAGCAGCACTTCCCCCACAGGTGCCTATAAAGTGTCAGTGATACATCGTAAAACACATGATTCTGCCTCGGCACACAATCTTTGCTGTGTAACACTTAATCCACATGTCTGACATGGCTCTAGACAGGTTAAGTGAGGGGCAGGTAAATGAGGATAGTCACTCTCTTTAGCCTAAAGCTCAGTGTGATTTACAGTGTGATAAACTCCAAAATTACTATATTGAGGCCTCCGATTCTGCCAAAAGACAGTCTGGTGATAGAGCTGTATACCAAGCTCATCTTCCTCTTCCAGTCACAAGCTGCGAGCTGCAGGAGACAGTGAGTGTGTAGATTGATCATCTTTGCCATTTGAATAATCAGCTTAGTGCATGGTGAGATTGCAACGCACGGGGAGCACACTGTCACCATCCTATTATAACACATAAAGGTCATTGCTTCAGTCGCTGCAAATCCGGTTCATCTGATCATTTGTAAACTCAACTCACTTTTTGCTCACCAGCACTGAGTCTGTTTGTGGCTCAAAATGTCAACAGCTGTTTGGACAATGTGGACTTCCAATACTCGAAGTCCTGCAACAAATTTATCCTTGTATGCCTAAAAGCAAAAGAAATCAGAGGCTGCAAATCTCAGCCTTTTGCATTTCCCTCAGGTTTAGATTTGTCGCTCTCCATGGGCAGACAAATGACCAGAACCAACAGGACAATTTCATTTTGGGAAATGGGCTGTATCTCAAACATCCTACTGTGGTCTGACTGGAAAATGAGTTTTTTGTTGTTGTTTGTTTTGTCTCTGCTAGGATTGATTACTATTGAAGACAGGATGTGGGTGAAATTATGTGCAGGCGGGCACAAACCTATCAACAGTCTTAAATGATGGAGGAATTTGACTGGAAGTTAAAAATGATTTTTTTCCAGGACCAAAACTGGTGGTGTGGATGTTTGATAAGAGCTCCACAGCAGCATCATACTGGAGGAGGTGTGTGATGATAAAAGATCCTTTACATATATTGCGGGACCGTTGGGTGTTACAGTGATTTTTAGACAAATGTCAATGATGAGATTGAACAAGAATAATGAAAACTGACGTCCAACTACTGTAGATCTAATGAGCTTTTACTTGGTGGAACATCTGAAGATGTATTAACTTTAATAAGGTGCCATCTTAATAATGGTGATCAGGTGATCAGGGTGCTAATTTGTATTGCACAGTTACTGTCCAGTAAACTAGGACAAAAGCTTCAAGAGGATTTAATTGGACTGAGAAAATCTGATGATAAAAAAGGCTCCTTTCAAATCAATTGAACTTTCTTTCTTTTGGAGTGGCAGCAGAACGTAGTTTGTCCACAGCAGAAGAAACAGAAGTACTGTGACTTGAGGTCTGATAAAACAATCTGTTTCCATCAACCAATGCACTTCAGTGTTCTCAAACACTGAAACAAGTCTTCACGCAATCACATTGCACTTCAGATTTTCTTAATGATAGGACATGGAGCATTATTTTTAAAAATACCTTTTAACTCGGAGCTCAATGTAAAGGTTTGTTCACAATTATGTTGAATATATCTGCTCTGGTGCGTCTTTAAGCCATTTTCCTTGAATATTAGTTTGAGAAGAACTCCTTGAAATTCAGACCTGTACTACCAGACATCTTACTGACACTTATAATAATAAAACTGTCATTTGGATTCACTTTAGGTGACAATCTCACCGAGATGAGTTTCTCTAACAACAGTCTGACAGGAACTCTGCATTATACAACTGGCACATCTTATTTCTATAAAAGCAGAACAGCACAAACTTGTTTTAAAAGTTTAAATTTAAATGTTCAGCAGAGGTTGTGGATGAAAATCCTTTTCCCAACCGTTAAGATTAGGCCGCACAAGATCGTACACATCTAGTGACGACTGGTATATGCATCATTACAAGCTGAAATACAAATAGGGTTTTGACTCAAAACTGTCAGCTAATTTGCATACAATCGTTTTTTTGACCTTTTAAAGTAAAAGACTACTTACTTAGAATATGTGGTCAATTTACATCAAATGAATCAAGAAGTTTAATAAAAGGTTTTATATTTTTAGGTGATTTGCCAAATAAAATACAAAGATATAGGATAGAATAAGATTGGATAAAACAGGATAAAATACTAAGACTTAACCTCTCGTATGTGAGTACAAGCAGTTTTTTCTCTATCTTATATCATTATAATATAAATCCTTTGGGGTTTTCCAACTCTGGTTCCAACAAATTAAGCAATTTCAAGACAACACATTGGGCTCTGAGAAGCTGCAATAGGCATGTGTCCTCATTTCCTGACATTTTCAGATTAAATCAAATTAATCAATTCAATATAATCCATAGTTTAATAGACAATAAAAATAATCAGTTGTGGCCCTGATTGCCACTTTGAGCTTTATGACTGCAAGGAGACAATTAAACAGAAATAAAAACAGTTCAGTCTATTTTGTAAACAGAAAACATGTGGGCAGTGTTGCAAAGGATTTTTTATCTCATATTTTTAAAACCAACCTCTGAGGTGTCAGTCAGCCACAGCAGCAGCGCTTTCAGTTTCAGCAACAGAAACGTAAATAGCCGAGGCCGTAACACTTTAAAAGATTGGCCACAAAAACCAAACACCAGCAGCGGCTGTCCTAAAAGCCTCGGAGAATTTATTGGCAGAAATAAAATACAGATGCAAGAGGAGACAGGTACACAAGCTTTGGAGATCCATGAAGGTAGGTGAGCATCACATAGAATGACATTGCTGTCAAACCCAAAGTGACATATGCCACAACTAATACCAGTGGACAACACTCAATCATTGCTGACTCTGTCAACCTTTATCATCATGGCTCATAATGTCATCCAAAAGATGATTAAGAAAACCGAGATAGCCATTATCCAAGCAGATATCCAAACAAGTCTGCGGACTTATCAGTTTTTGCTATGAATAATGAAAAACTTGATACGGTTATCCCAAAAAATATCAGAGCAGCAGAACTTGTAGTAACGTGTAAACTCAAGCGCTAAATGTTGCTTATGTTTCTCAGTCTGCTCCTGATAGGTACCGCTTATTTTAAATCTGCATTGATCAATATATTTATATATTAACATTGAATCAAATGCCTATATGTAAAAGGATAAGCTGACCCATAGGGACTTATCTGCAAACTGTGTAGCTCTAATAAGCTTTTTGGCCTGTTTTAGCTAATGTTTTTAGGTTCAGCCTCATCAAACTCATTTCGAGCTGCACCAGTCAACTATTTCTAAGAAACAAGCTTCAATAAAACCACTGTACTCCAGCCACACAGCACCAAATGACAAAGACAAAGTTAGCAACTTGCTGGTGAACGTAGTGGAACATTTAGCAGCTGGTGGAGACCAAAAACAGAGCTTAAAGAATACTTCAAATGAATGTTGCTCCATGTCTGCTGCATATGTAAAGAGACCTTGTCAATCAAGTGTTAGAAGTTGGATTATGTGACTTGAGGCAGTTTATCACTCTGCCCTAAGATTTGTATCTGGTGATGGATTTAGTACCCACCAGTGTCTCCTTTATCAAAATGTAGGCTGGACTTCCTTGGCTCTGAGAAGGGAGCAACACTGCATTCTATTCTTCTACAAAGTCTTGCTTAAAAAAATTAACAAGCTTGCTAAACTTTAAATCGTATCACTATGGCACTCGCACTAGTGAGTCCTTGGTCCTAAATATTCAATTTGTTAGGACAGAATTAGGATAAACTACATATCATTATTTAATGTGTCTACACTCACAGTTTATGAGTGTATTTCAGGTATTTTATAATAGTAACATATTATTTTTCTCCAATTGACATTCATGAAGGCACCAAATATTGCTGCTGGGAGATTTGTGACACAACTGCAAAGCGTCCTAAAGCTTTTCATTTTTATATATATATATAAAAAGATCCATTAAATGCCATGTGAAATGCTGCAGGGTGGCTTAAGTGAAGGACAGGGAGGACTGAAGCTGCTGTACCTTTGAGATGAGCTCGTCGTGGTTGGCCAGGTGTGCCCGGCAGTGGATGCAGCTGTAGGTGCGGTGGCAGCTCGGCAAGTAAGCCTGGAAGGTCTTTGACTTGGTCATCTTCACCATGTCAATGGGGCAGGGCTCCTCGCTGGTGTCAGGACTGGCACTGGAAGAGTTGCAGCTCTGCTGAACTTGCTGACAGAAGAAACACTGGAAGATGCAAGCAAAAGCCGTCGTTGTTGTGGAGTGGGTGTGTGGCACGCTCCACACAGACACCACAGGAGAAAATCAAACCTGCAGGCCAGAGGAAAAAGAGGAGACATGATGAGACACAAGTCCCATACTTCCTATTTTTAGAGCTCATGATCTTGATTGCATTTCCCATAAAAACACAGCTCATTTGCTTGAGCTATCATAATCTATTATGCGATTACAATCACATTGTTGACTACCAATATGCGGTGATGTGACTTCATATTATGACAAGTCAAACAAACCCTTGTCAATGTCAAGCCACATAACATGTTTGACTTGATCACAAACAATTTGATTATTCCTAGTTTATGTATTATTATACATCACTGTATCTATTGGAAGGCAAATTTCTGCCAACTGTAAGCACAAAACACATAGTTTGGAATGTGAGAGCATCTAAAATATTTTGACAACCCCATTTCTGGAAAGCTGTGTGCACACATCTACAGTTAGTTCAGTAAGTCAGTCTAACTGATGATTGCAACAAAGTTATTTGAGTTATAACTTTTTGAGTTTGCCTTCATATTCAAATATGTTTGTCTAACTTCAAAGTTTGTGTACATTCTGTCAGATCATCTGACTGCTCGTGTTTGTTTCTTCCCTGCAGGACCTTTTTTTAGTGACCTTGTTCCCATTCTCTGCACAGTACTCAGATCTTTTACTTAAGTAGTCATACTACAGTGAAAGAATACTCTGTTACAAATAAAATGCATGCATTTAAATTGTTACTTAAATAATCAACATATACTCAAAAGTATCAAAAGTGAATCTACACACTAATCAGAAGGGCCCATTTCAGAATAAAATCGAATAATAACAACTGATGCATTATTGCGTTCATCATGGTAATGTTGCAGCTGCTAAAAGGTGGCGCTCATTTTAATTACTTCATATACTGCTGTGTAGTTTAATCTCACCATCACTTTTTAGTTGATTTGTATTTTGTATTAATAATCGGAATCTGTGAAACAACTAAAGCAGTCAATTACACATATGAAGCAAAAAATACAATATTTCCCTCTGAAATTTTGTGAAGTAGAAATGCTTGAGTAAAGTACCTCAAAATTGTAGTACAGTAATTGTAGAAAAACACAGCTGGATCACAACAATTATTTTGTTGAGTACAATGATCATAAACCCTTCATTACCATTGTTTCATAACCAATCAAAAAGCAAAAACTCCTAAAATATAATTCAACTTGTAATAAACTGAAATATGGATAAAAGTTCCAACAAGCAAGACAAAAAAAAATAAGGCAAGAAAAAAACAAATAATTCAGCTCACAATGGAGGATACTGGTTTGACTGGGGAAAAAAAAAGAAAAAAAAGTATGTTTTTTATTGACTGAGGTGACTTCAGAAAGCCTGCAGGAGATTCTGCTCTACACGCACATGCATACCATATCAGTTCATATGCAGGACAGACTAGAAAGACTAGAACAGCCGATGAGACAATGCAGCAAAGACACAATGGTTAACAAAAACATCTCTGCAGATGTAAAACGCCAACATACACACCAGAATGCAGCCCTGCTCCATTTACTTTACACTATTGCTTTCTGGACTTTGGTGAGGCAATAATTGGATTCCAGCTGATCAAATATGACATTCATGCTTGCACAGACATAACAAATATGCATATTTAATTTGTTTTAACATGAAGACTCCAACAGTTCATTTCCTCAAAAAAGATCTAAAGACATGTGTTACTAATATAACAAATAACCAAGTTTTTAGCTTAACTTTCCTCCCCCTCTTATTTTTTTTTTTTTTACACACTGCTGTGTCCATGCTGCCTTTTATGTCACTTTCTTTTATTAAACTTATCTATTGAATTATCATTACTAATGTTATTAATCCTTATGTGTTTTTGTCCATGGGCTCAGCTGTCAAAGGAAATATGAAGTGTTGTTCCAGTAAACAGTCAGTAAACAGGTGGTATCTTTAAGTGGACACTGAGTTGGAGGTCAGATAGGTTCGTTCATAGAATACTCCTCTTACTTCTCTTTTTCTATAGTTTGTTACTGTCATGTTGAATCTTGTTTTTTTTAAATATATTTTTCTGTTGCAGTCTTGCTCAAATAGCACCATTGAAATAAAGCTGAATTTGATTTGATCTGATGTGGTTTTAAACACATTCAGCTCCAATCATGTACATGAACATCATGAACATGTTTTAAAAGGTTTTATTTGTTCAATTATTACATTTTTATTTCCTGTATGAATTAGTCTCAAATCAGTCATCTGTTAAACACCTTGCACTACCCTCTTAGAAGGGAATGTCCACAATTTTTACCTCCTATGGAGCCATTTTGATGCTAACAGGCCATCACCCGCCGTTAGCATCCCATTGACTCCCATTCATTTTGGCGCCACTTCGACAGCAAATAACTCTACATCTGAAGCATTTAAAAACTCTATTTCTCCGTTGTTTATTTCTAAAGAAACACGACAATGTATGAAAAGCTCCATTACCTTGAAACCTTGTTTTAGCTCCGTAGCAGACGTTTTTGCAAAAATTGGCCAACTATTGTGTCATAACCACGCAACTTACTGTCGCATAATAGACAAATTACCGAACAGTACAGGATCACCTCGCAGAAAGTTTTGACTTACATTAGCTGTTGAGGCTTAATTATTAATCTTAACTAGCCTTTTAGTTAGCAATAATTTGCCTGTGCCTATGTTATCTCCTGACATATACCTACGCTCTCCGTCTCTGAAAGATTCGGAATGATTGAGATTTCTCTTGGCACAGCTACCAGAAGACTTACAACTTTCAGACAGGTTGCTCACGTCACATCTATGTCGTCGAGCTCAGTTTGAGGCTGCGCATTATCGCTCAGCTAATACCGGAAAAGTGCTTCTAATAGACTTCAATGGTTTCCGTTGAAAACAACAGCATCACACTGTCCATTTCTTATACTGTCTATGGGTGGCCCTCTCTAGGGGTGTTAGTGAAGATTTCAGTTAGATACACACACCTGGCAGTTAGTGTGTGTAAGTTTTTAGTAACAACTTATATCTATGAAAGAACTAGTTTGTGTGTGGTGCAACCTGTTTTAATTTAGTCGGACATACATTAGAATTAGCATTTTTACTTAAATTGAGGATGTGGGTACTACAGTGCCAGCAGTTTGTGGTTAATTAAAATGCGACTGGGCGGTGCCATTTATCTGATCAACCACACTGTCTTTCACTTCTTGGAAAACACACTGAAGTAAACTTTAACCTGTTAAAGACCAACCAGACACTGGTGACTGTGTTGAGCGTAAAAAAAAAGATCTACTTTTATGGTAGTGTTGAGGGTATTGTTTATACTATATTTAAACAACTGTATGATTCTCAACAAAACTACACTTTCTTCTGCCAGCCATATTTTTATACCTGATACTTCTTTTTAAAAAGCATTTATAATGTATAACAAAGGACAGACATTGTCAAACATAATCCAAGTTTTGAAATTAAGAAAAATACTGTCTAATGTCCAACTCTTTGTCTTAAAAATACATTGTCGACTGCAGCCAACGGGCTCAACAGTCACTCTAAACATGCAAACAACAACACAGCATTAGTAAAAACACAATGACAATGTGCTTCAGCAGCTTCAGAAGTTTCCAGCTGAACTCAATGTGGTGCAACAGGAAGAGCAGCAGCGCCGAGACAGGAGCCAGCAGCCAGACAAGAAAACAAAGGAGCTTCCGCAACTCAACATGAAGCCGCCGTGACCTGATGTGAAGCATGGCTGCTTGGCAAAACACACACACATATGTACACAACTGGGAAGGTAACATTACAAAAAAAAATGGGGAAACTGGCAGCCATAACCCGGTGGCCCCCAGACGGGCCAAATTTACATACTCTGCACAGGTGCCAGAGGCATAATCCCTGCATGAATAGGACAAAATCCCCTTTCTGAATTAGCCCAGTTTAACTCTGGCTGCATGTGCAGGGAGAAAGGTAAACACACACACACACACAGTTATTTGCATTGGGAAACACACACACACACCTTCCCTTTTCCTTCATAAATGCCAAATAAGGACATGTAAACGTCCGTGGGGCTGTTTCTTTGTTTGTTTTGGTCCCTTGTAAAACCTAGTTGTTCACTTAAGGGCATTTAACAGCCCATGGTCTTATTTGTGGTCCCTTTTTATGGTCTTACTTTAGCATTCTCTGTATATTTCTTTAACTAAAACAGCTGGGAAATCCTTAAAAATATACCTTGAATTCTACAAAATAATTTCCTGACACTAGAATGTATGTCTCTTTTGTTTCAGCCTTCCTCGTCACATGGTGATAGCTCAAATTTGGATTTAAACGACAAAAGAAAATTAGAAAACAAGACAGGAGATACAGTAACACAGCAGGAACAGCTGATACTCAAACTGAGCAAAGTGAAAACAAAGAGGCAGCACAATGTGCGTCTGTGGTAACCACTAACAGGAAGAAGTGTCCAGACAAAAGACTCGCTCCACTCGCCACTGAATCTAACCCGAGAAAATAACCCATTTAACACAGCATGCGTTTTTACCATCATTTGTATATTCTAAATAAGTTAATCTTGACATGACAGGCTTTTGCAACCCCCTCTCCTCTCCTAAAAGGTGTTCATCCCCCACAAAGAGCAACGCCGACCGCTCAAGTGCAACAGTGTCGCTGTGTCTGGTTGGTTTTTGTTTGTTTGTTTTTTTCCCGAGCCTGATGCAGTCTGTGAATCCAGCACGACAGGTTTTCGGAGGTAAAGATTGCCCTGCTGCTGTACTCACCACCTGGATCAGATCTGAGCAACACGCAGCATTGATGGAAATATGCTTGCTGAAGAAAGACAGAGATGTTTTTCAGTTTGTTGTTTTTTTTAAGTTAAATAAATGATTGTCGTCGTCCCAGGCTCTGGTCCATGTGTGAAGCTGCCAGATAGGAACTTATTGTTGTGTCCTTTGGGTGCTGACGGATCTCATTTTTTCCCAACACAGGCTTTTGTTGTGTCTTTTGTGTGCGTAATGGACTGGCATGGTTACTTCGGTACGGAAACGTCACCACGTGGGAGGGAGATGGAGCAGTGATTGAAAGCCAAGGCTGGCCAATGAGTGGCCGCGCTGCTTTCAGGCTCCCATGGGAAAGATGGAAACCAGGTTGAGCGTAGGATCAGGTGAAAATGAAATGTTTTTTTCCTTTACTTTTTAGCGGTCCATTGAATTCATGTTTTTTTTTAAGTTACTTTAGTTTAATTCAACTTTTTTATGTTTCTACAATTTTTGCAATTTGTTTATTCTATTGCTATCTCTCATCTCTACTTGCGCACACATGTGTAGATTTAGTTTACATATAGAAGTATCTGTATAGGCAACTGTATATTGTTTTAATTTATATCTAATTTGAATATTTGTAAATATGTTCTGTGTGTGGGTAGTGTGAATGAGCTACAGCTTACATTTCATTCTGCAACCCTGAATTGTAAAACAACAAATAAATGAACTTTGTAGTTACTATTAATGTATGGTGTATATAATATTCATTTGGTACCTTTTTGTTTTTGACAATTTGTATGGTTTAAAGTAAGTAAATATATTGTATTTTAGTTTCTGAGGTTACTTATCTACACATCGGCACGTCTGTTTTGACGCATGGGATCAATAAACTTTACCATATGTTAAATTTAAAAAAAAGTTGTCAATAGCTTTCTTTTTTAGTTTAGATTCATGTTTTTGCTCAGATTTGGCCTCGTAAAACATAATATTGTATGCTTTCTAGAAATTAAATATCATCTGTGTCAAATGTGTAATAATTCAGGCTTGAGGTTGTGGACTTTGGAAACTCAAACTTTTATTATTTATCATAAACAAGCAATCATATGTTTTTGTTTCAGCGCTCAAAGCTCAGTTGTTGTTCTGTTATTGCAATAGGGCTTATTTCCCATGTGGCTTGAACGCACCACATCGAGGAGGAGGGAGCGAGCAGATACCCGGATGTGTAAATAAATACAAGATGAGAATATGAATCGGACTCTTCTTTCTCTGATATGAAAAATAATATGTTTTTGTTTGTTATTGTCGCTTTTCCACCTGTAGTTCTCTGTATTAGTTACAAGCACTCACTTTTGGTTTCTACACGTTTTTGGCACATTTCCACTCAAATGACCAATTGCATGATACATATTTGTGCAATGATTAAGTAGCACTGCGGGTTTAAACGAAAAGAGATCATGACATGTATAATAGGATGTCAAAACCAACAAAACACACAATTTGATTTTATCCCTACACCATGTGGGACACGAAACACCAGAAAGTCATAACTGACAATTTAGGGATATTATATAATGATTATTCCCTAAAAACATCCACAGCTCTCTGAGCCAAAACAGGCCTGCCCCTATTAGTTCATGTTAGAAACGGATCAATACATTCCTCGAGTATTTATTTAGAATTTGACATGGACAAAGCGGAAATTCGTGTTATATTTTGTAGATTAAAAAACAAAACAGTAGCCATGATTGCCCACGCCACCCCCACCTCGGTCCCCCCCCCACACACACACACACCACCACCACCCCCTCCTCCTCCTCCTGCTGCACTGTTTATGTGTCAGTACTGCATCATCCTGACATTGGACAGATCCACATCTGACATATAATGCCATCAATGATGACATTAAATATAAAAAGGCCTCGAATTAAACAGTAGTCTGGTTCCTACTTCCAAAACAAATGCCTGCCTTTGTCCTATCCTTGCTGTCCTGATGTAAGGACGCGCGTGTGCTTCAAGACTAAAAGACGACGACGACAACAACAACAACAACAACAACTCACGGACCGTTTGTATTTCTTACTGTCTTTCATTAAAACATTACATGCTGACATCACAGCCGGGGTTATGGTGCGTTATGTTGCAATAACCCTCAAATGTGTTGCTTCACCGTATGGATGCACGTAAACACAACACTGCAGCTGCCCTCGGAGGTGCAGGCTGTGAGCGCGTGAGCATTATGAAATCCGTCTTTTTCACTGTGTTGTTGTCGCCTGTTCACGTGGTATCATAAGCCCCCCCAAAACTGACCGAGATCTGCAGCCACAAAGGCGCACGTATGATGATGATGATGATGATGATGATGATGAGGATGGTGGTGATGATAATGATAACGGAGACATTATCAGCTGAAAGTAGCAGGACATCAAGGGTTTTGCTCTTGAATGTAATAGAGGATCAAATTGCGAAAACTTGTCTCATTAAAGAAAGGAGACACTGTAACCTTATAATTATTATAAAATGGGTTATTATAGGCCTACAATTAGGCTATATAAGTCCTATGTAATTGTCATCCTAGAGGAGTAGGGAATGAACAAATCATAATCAATACCACTCTGAAAGTTTCTGGGGGAATATCACAGAGTATTATGAACTCATTAGATTGTTACCGGAATAGTGAAGTAGCTATTTGTAATTCATAATAAACTATATGGTTTAGCTCTGCATGCATCACAAAACACAAGAAGCCTCCTATTTTAAGATGTAAAATATGAATAGCCTTTAGAAACGTTGGAGCAAGAGGAAACAAACATAAAATAGCAAAAAGTATAATAAACTCACTACACATACGCACACTGAATATTACAGTAGAAGAATAGTTGTTGGGGATTATTCTGACAAACACACGCGTGTCCTCCAGCAGGTCACTGGCGCTGCACTTACCCCAAAAACACTTCGCCTTTCCCTCCTCGGAAACCAAAACAACCCGGTGAGGAAATCTCTTTCTCTGCTGGAGCTGCAGTCGGGGTATTAGTAAAAAGCATAAAAAGATAAAGACACATTCACCGTCCCATAAATTCAGCAGCAGTCCGTCTAGGTCGGGCCGAGTGCCAATAAAAAGTCTAAAAAAACACATCAATCTCCTCGTTGGATCTTCTCTGCGTTAATAAACCGAGCACTTTCTGCGTTAAAGCGTGGGGTGTGCGGGGTATCTCCGTGGGTCCGGTTGAGTAGAATCCCAACACGAGGCGGGTCAGAGTGTGTGCATGTTGGAGCAGCTCGCAGCTCTCTGAAGGGTTTTAACCTCTCTACCTCGAGCTCTCCGACATCAGCGACAGGCCGAGCTGTCCCGTCTACGGCCTTATTTATAGCCCTCGGATTACCTTCGTGATGCGCAGCGTGCTTTGACTAATTCACGCACACGCACGCACACACACACGCGCACACACACATACGCACACGGACACGCGCGCGCACACACACACACACACGACTGGATGTGTTCAGTAAGCCCTTCCGATTTGTTGGAAGTGTTTACATTCTCATTGGATAAAATTGTGCTAACTGCTGTCGGTCTAAAACAAAAGTAAAAAATAAAAAAAAAGTGCAGAAAAGCGGTGTATTATTACATCCAGGGGTGCTGCCTTCAAGTACTGCAGGAAATAACAGAGTTGAGCACACAAAAACATCAACGTAGCCTAGAACATGTCCGAACAACTCCAACATTATTATTATCCCAAAGGAAATTTGGTTAGCTGCCAGCCAGTTAACACATACATCACATGAATACACTGCTAACATTGCACATTTATGGGCCCAGCCAATAAGTTAAAAATCAACAACATTTTATCAAAAACGACAACAAAAATAAGGTAGGCTACAACTTACTTGTTTGTGAATCATCTGGTTGTCGTCTTCTTCAGTGGATGGAGTTGCTCAGTTGTCATTGAGATGGTTTAGTTGTAGTCACGACATGTTCAACAGAGAACTAACAGCTAATGTAGCCTACAGTTTAAGGTAGCCTATTACTTGCAGGGTTAGTTGTGTAGGCTTTAAAGTGAGTTTGTAAACTTTTAACATAAGCTACTTGTACACAACGTGATTTACGTGGATTTTAATCATTTATTTGTATTCCCCGGTGATAAAAGGCAGAAATCATGGACGCCATGGCATCAGCTGCTAACTAAGTAAATAATCACCACTTTTGTGTTTATCCTTTCACTGTTCAGCTTATACTTGTCACGTAATTTTTATAGCATCCAAAAAGTTTTAAACTGAGTCAGTTT
The DNA here is from genome assembly GCF_013103735.1 of Etheostoma cragini. Classification (NCBI taxonomy): domain Eukaryota; kingdom Metazoa; phylum Chordata; class Actinopteri; order Perciformes; family Percidae; genus Etheostoma; species Etheostoma cragini. The sequence goes on along the minus strand of NC_048411.1, from coordinate 25,423,056 downwards.
GATGCTGTACAGCTTCTTATTCCGGACAAATATAAAAACACAGCTCATCTTCATCTTTAAACTCTCTTAAATTCGATACTTTTAAGAGGTACGTAAAGGCAAAAGTAGCCTAGCTACACAGCCTGTTCTACAAATAGCGTCCAATCTGCCAGAAGAAGAATCTCCGTCTGACCAATCCACTGTGAGGGAGGGCGGGGCTATATACTCACAGCCAATCAACCCAAGGCCAGACGCTGTATAGCGCGCTCGCGTGTCTGAGGGTTGTTTTTGGCTGTGCGCGCCACCGACACAGACGCGTGCCAAAAACAATACCCCACAGCGCGCATGCGTGGCCGCATTGCAAGCACGTGGTTAAGAATAGCAAGTAAACAAACCCCGCACCAAAATCAATACAATTCATTGATGTTTAATATTGGTGTTTACAGTAGTTTTTATATGCTTGTGTCAGGGTTAAAATGTTTTGTTTGTTTTTATATTATTATAATCTGTAAAATAATTTTACAAGTTTACTTAAAATTTTACTTTAAAATCTTGTTTCGTTTCCTTTTCATCCACTTTCATCACATGTCTTTTGTATACAGCAGTTGTAATGCAAATAACTTTCCATTTGTATTGTTTTGTCGATTTAGCAGGTTTAGAAAAAGAAAAACGAGGATCCATCAACATGATCTAATTGTTTTTTCTTTTTTTAAATTGCTCTTTCTTAGGGCTTGTAAACTACAAAAAGACAACATCAATTTGTGAATCACACTGCTGACTGGACAATTGACATACTGCAGTAAATGTTATTATCCAGTACGACAGCGCCCCCTTGAGGACACTGTGGTCTGACGTATCTATTTCACAGTATACATGACTGCCACATCTGACAGGACAGCTAGTTGAGAGAGGGGAAAGACATGCAGGAAATAGTCGCAGATCGGGTTCCAACCCTGGACCTCTGCGTCGAGGCATCAACCTTTCAGTACATGTGCGCCTGCTCTACCCACTGAACCAACCCGGCCACAGAGATAAGAGTTCTTCCTTATTTTGGATAGACATTATTGCAGGTTTTGTTATCTTGCATCTTCTTAATTGTTTTATTTAAAACTTCTTCTGTTGTGTCAAATAACTAAGTGAATTTACCGTACCCATGTACTGTACTCCAGTACAATTTGTAATTTGTATTTGTACAACTTGTATTTACTTTAAACTTTTACATTTTATAAGGCAAATATGGTACATTGTACTCCACTACTTTTCTTTTGTAACTCTAGTAACTTAACTTTGCAGGTTCTGTTAAATAACACAAAATATAACATTTACTGCCACACTTGATGTGTTCGGAGTCGCACACAACATTTTTATAAAGAATTGTCACTCTTCTCATTAAACATATTTAAATTGTATTCTTTGTTGCTCCAAGAAATATTTTTTGGGAACTCTGTGATAACAGATGCTGACAGGAGTTAAAGAAGTTGTCTATTGCCAGTTGAAATCGTACAAAGAGACTTCACAGAGATGTTAAAGATACAGTGTTTTTAATGAATGTCTACTTAAATGTCATGGCAAAATGAAACAAAAGAAGAAAACCAAACATTAAAAAACAGCTTTTTCAAAGTGGCAGTCAGTCTTTAATAATAGCAAAGAAATGCTTTGTTCAAGGCAAATCCTTCACACGACAGCAAAATAAAACTGACCAATAAATTCCAACGATGGCTATGGCAGGTCAAACAGGAAGCTTTAAAATACAACCAAGGGTCTTATTTTATTCTCGCTTTCAGAAATGTTAACTACACAATTGAAGGTTTATACTGATCAAAACACACAGAGTGAAGAAGTTCCACTGGAGACAACTCAAACAAGATTAGTGTCTGATAGAAACATAACATTCATTTTACAATAAAAATATCTGCACAAAAACATCCCAAAAACAAAAAAAACAAAAAAAAACGGGTAACGCAAGAAATAGAAATGTTTGCTATTCAACTTTTCAATACAGTCACAAATCACAGCTGTGGCAACAAATTTCTTTAAAATTTACATAACTGAAAGAAAAGGATACCCACCCACAACCCCTCCCCCCTTCCCTCCTTCCCTCAGACTTGATTGTGTTCATTTTTAAGAGCGTATACTGCGATTACAAACGGATTCCCGACTGAACAAAAGCTGCACATCAAATCTTGGATATCAAGACTATCAAAAAAGGCACAGACAGACAGGTTGCACAAAGAACTCAGCAGAAGCTTTTTAATACAACTAATCCCATTAAGGTTTCCAGCGCCCTTCATGTTCAACC
>NC_048411.1:25407319-25420768 GCF_013103735.1 Etheostoma cragini | reverse complement strand
CCCCCCCCCCCCTTTCCTCACAGAAAAAAAAAGACTATCTACAGGTAAATCAAGTCCCAACAGGCACCTCGGATTACAAGTCCCATCATAACTGCTGTAGAAGCAAGTGCATTTAATCATCGTGTGGCAGACTGGCGTGTACATTTTACGAGCACTGGGACATATCTTTACCTCACGATCACGTGAAATTTGAGAGTGCAAAAGCGGTCAATTCTGCAATGGAGTTTGGTCATCTTTCAAATGTCATCGGATGAGCAAGATCGATCATGGGAACCAACAATAGTTTTTTTTGGGTGCGAGCAAAGAGGGAACTCTGAACAATTTTATTTTTTACATATAAAATAGGATTTTTTCTAATATTCTATTTTTTTACAGATCCGTTACTTCTTATATTTTCTTCAAGGTTTCCTGTGTGCAAGTTCACACTATTTCTATGTCAAATAGACAGTATGAGTTTGAGACAGTTATTTTACTTAAATGTGTTCAGAGGAATTGCCTTGAAAGGACATCATTCATTTATTATTGGAACCTGCACATTTTTGTATCTTTCTTAAAGACTTTCAACTCTGAGCAGCCATCTTGCTGTGATAACTACAGATCAAGCTGAGGTCTTACTTCACAACATCTGGAAATCTTGTTTTTGCAGACCTCCAGCGGTTTAACTTCTAATCGGGCTGAAGTGATTTAGAAGTGTACTCCAGGCTGTGACATCACTGTTGGGTGTGGTCAGAGTTGCAACACGCTGACCGATTATGGCTTGAGTACATAGAGCATTAGCCTCCTCTCTTAGCTCCTACTCAGTTTCAGTCAAACATCATTCCGCCAGAACCAGAGAGAGAATAAAGCTGGTTCTTTGGCTGTGCCCACTATAATTTAATTCTACCAGAGCAGCTCCGTCCTCAAGTGAAATGTTTCTACAACTCAGACTTGCTTTTTGCTATGTATGAAAATGTATAATAAGATTCAAAAGTTAAAACATAAAAATATGAGTTTGCGGCTTGCCAAATACTTTTTTTTCCCCCCACAGGCCGCAGACATAGTCGGAAAGAATAAACAATCACCTGAAGCAGCGCAATAGTTCTAAAATTGTCCTATTTTCGATTTAAATCTCTGATTTCTTACTTTAAGTGCCAGCAGAGGAAGATTCTTGAAGAATCTTTTCAGGTAAATTTTGACTTTAATCTACTGAGAGATGCTTTAGTGTTGTGAATAATACTTGTTTCATACATAAGGTCATTAACGCATCACCAAATGAGCATGTCTTTTGAAACGGATGAAAGCAAATATTTGAGGCCCACTTGTAAACAAACTGAAATGACAGCTATCATTAGATGCTGCAGTGCTACTCTAATGAAATGACACGGTGTGTTGATACAGCCTCGGTGCTTCAGGCTTGTTTCCCCCCCCCAAAAAAAGTTTCCACATACTGTCTATATCATATTTAAAGTCTTAATTTGTTTGCGTGAAATGAAATCTTCAAATTCAACAGTCTTTAAAGCCTCTGAGCACACGCACAGCTGATTTCAGTTGATCTGGCTGATTAGTCCTCTGCTTAAAGTGTAAGTGGGCCAGAGCTCAGAAGGCAACTTATTAGGTTAACCAATAAGAATGGTAACGCCGTCATTTGTCCCGCCCTAACTGGTGCAACAAAGCTAACAGCAGACTTAGGCAGATGTTAATGAGTTGTCAATCAGTCAATACGCACCCACACAGTCCCGGGAAGAGGTCTAATCAGCCAGGTTACCTCAAAACACCTGTGTGGGTGTTCAGGGCCTTTGATTTAGCAGTAACTGACAAGAACTGAAATTATGGTCTTGATTTCTTCTGCTTCTTTTTGGTACCGACAATGCCAACGGTTTTTATAGTGAAAATGTGCAATTTAAAGCAAAGAAATGTTACAGCGGACGAAATGAAAAACCTGATCGATTAAGTTTGAGCAACCTTTTCAGCTGTATCACGCCTGGATCCCATTCCCCAGGTTGAGGAAACAACATGTTTTGTTGTTTCTGTGCGATTGGTAAAAATACAGATATATGGTTATTCTCCTATTTGCAATCACAACAACACGTCTTAGCATGCAAGACTGAAATCGGTAAAAGGAAATGACATAAAAACAGACGAAAGAAAATGCTGAAGCAAAAGAAAGAAACCGGACAAAAAGCACCGTGTGATTGGGAAGTGTGATATACCACAAACAGGTAGAACAGAGAGGCTGGGCGCTCTCCTGGTGGATCAGCCCGGCTCGTGTGGCACTTAACATCGTTGTCTTTGTATACAGAGCTTATAACAGTCATGCAAAGGGCACAGTATCATTCTAACAAGGCGAGAGAGAGAGAGACTGAAGAAGAAGAATACAAAAGAAATCACAAAACAGGAAGTAAAAGGAGGCACGACAACATTTCCTCCAGACCAAAACAAGTTCTGTGTGATAACTGAATTCCTAGCCTGACGCAGTTTTCTCCCATATGAAATATTTCACACTGTACATACAGACTTGTGTGAAATGAACAGAGTTTTCCTTTAGGTTTCTCATGGCTAAGGCAGAAATTGATGGTGAAATCTTTCAATGCACTTGTAATGTGGTGCATTTATACACAACCTGACATTTTACTGAAGCCTATGAGAAATGAAAACAGGCATTTTTTGTAGTTCAAAACAAACAAAACGGAAACAAAACAAGAACAGGTTATAAATTCATCTGATTCGCCTATCCTCACTCCATTCTCTCTAGCTCTCTCTAGCCATTAACATAGCGTAAGACTCTTTGAGCTATATATATATATATAATTTATATTTATATGTATTTAATTGCATTTGGGCCTTCTGTGTGTGTATGTTTGTCAAGGATTAAAATAGGTATCTGTTAAAATATAGATCCTCAACACCAAGTGATGGCTTTTGGCCCTTTTTTGTCTGCGGCTGATTATGTGATTTCATTGCATAAATCAGTTCTTTTAATTCAGTTTTTCTGTTTTCAAAGCGATAAAGAGAAACAAAAAGAAAGATATAGATCAAGGTACCCCTTGTAACAGTGCGACAAAGGTTAAAAAATTCAAAAGACCTTTTTATGATGGATTATTTTTAGTAATCTACCGTCGCTTGTCTGTGCAATGTAGGCAGAGTTCTAACCACGACAGCCGCACCAAAAACACGACAGCTAGTCTATCACGTCATTTAACTAAAAAGGTCTTGAATAGAAGTAGCGTTAGCCAAATGCCTTTGAGACACACAAATTGTTTATCTTGGCTTAAAACACAAATTCACCCCCCAAACTATAAGCTGTGATGTTGAAACCCCCCCCGCCCCACCTCAGAGAGCAATAGATAGAGATAGTGACAGTAAAGAGAAATAGAAAGGGAGACAAGAGAATGGTTGATTGATTGATTGATTGATTGATTGATTCCTGACGCCATTCCTGAGCAAATTGGACTTGACAAGTGAGACCCAAGGAATCCAGGTGATGTGGACAATAGGAGAGTAAAGTTAAAACCAAGACAAAAATGTCACAGCAACAGTGTGGAGGCGAGGAGGAGCAGTGGCAACGCTGAAGCCCGTCCACAGAAATATCTAGAAGGAGAAAAAACAGTGACTGTGTGATGAGCTGTCACGTTAGTTTTTCCTAATAATTTAAAGTAAAAATTACATTGACATAAATACATGCATTTCATGGGGATTTCACTAATAACAAATAGGGTTAGGTTTCCATAGTCAAGATGCATTTTTGACCCAATTCCAATGTACTTATCTTGTATTTCTTTGTTTCTATCTTTATTTTTAATTGGTTGTCATCATGACTTTGGGGAATCCAAAATAACCCTTTAAAATTTTTAAGTCACACAATAACACAAACAATCTAACCGAGGCAGCGGTAGATCAGACTGGTGGATTTGAAGACAGCATAGATGGAAATGAAGGCTTCAGAAAAAGAATGTCTGAGGGCAAGTTAAAGCAGTAAAAACAGACTTAATATAGCGTGACCTTAAACTGATATTGTTTTTTGTAAGTGGTCTCTTTTTTTATTTTATTTTAGGAGATACGTTTTGAAAATGTGCTGCTGACCCCTGTCAACCGTACCAATACATTGCTTAAGACTGTTTAATGCTTCTGCGTCGAATCAAAGGCGTTCGCCCGTGAACCCGCTCCGAGCCCTCCTCCGTAGCTCGACGCGCACCTCCAAAAATGTGTAACTTTGTTAATGTGTAACTTTGTTAAACTGACTCTTTTGTCAGAAACCTCATACAATCACACTTCCGAACCATCCCGTTAAGAGTTTTACATTTGTTGATTATTTGAAATAAGAAAAAGAAGTAAAAAAAGTATGACGCCTACAGAGACGTTTAACTTCACCCCCCACAACTGTAAGTGTCTGTTGACCACCAGCGAGAGACGAGTGCAGTGCAGAAACACCACAGCAAAGAACACTTTTTAAAATGACAAATTAACACTTAAAAAGTTAAGTTACAAAGGCTTATGTAAGAACTTCCTATTAATGTATTAATGAAGTCATATTATATTTGTACAATATATTTCCTACTGAGAAATTTATTAGGTCAACACTTACTACACTTGCAAACTTAATAATATTGAGTATCGGTAACTTCTGTTAATGTGTCTTTAAATATATCATTTTTATTATTATGATGTAAAAATAAGTTTTAAAGCTGCAGAAACAAACTGCTGTCTGTGCAGAGAGCAGCTCCTCTAACGTAGGAGATGTCACACTCCTGTTTCAGTTGACTCATGTTGTGAATTAAAATACTTGCAGAGGGGAAACACAGTAATTACAAACGTTGACACAATAGGGATTATAGGCTATTAAATGTAGCCCTGATAGTAATTATCACAACAAGAGGCCTGTCAGCGAGCAGCTGGTGAGCAGAGATGGGGGGGAGAGAAATCACATAGGAGTGTAGCTAGTGAGGAAAATTATAACATTATCTCCTATTGCTCTTTTATATTTAACCTTTTTTATGAATAAGGGCTCTCCCTAACGATTCTTTTTTCGATTAGTTGATTGATTTGTTTATTATTCTGAAGATTTTTTGTACTGAACTTTGGAGAATCTGTATTTTTACTTAGGTGCTTGATTCTTAAATGGCTTTGACATGGATTTACTTAATCACTGAAGTAATGTGCAATTAAGATAAACACTGGCAAATGTATTTTTGCATGAGTGTGGTGCAAGGAAAACAATTGAAATGCAGGGCTCCAGCCTACATAAGGGGCCTGAAGTTTATACTTGTGGGCTTGTGTGTGCGTCCATCTTTTTAATAGCCGGGCCGGTATGTGTGTGTGTGTGGGGAGTGTGCGGTAGAGAAAGTGGCGGTGATCAGCTTCGGAGTAAGTAGCGACTCTAGAGTCAAAGTCTGAGAAACAAATAGTCTCCCCTGTGCTTTCTGACCACGGTGGGGAATCTGTAGCAGGAAAACTTAACCCTCTCCTTGATTTCCTGTTGTTCATGGAGATTGGGAAGCAGGAAATGTGTTGCCGTGACGTGCCGTTACATTTTTTGAGGTGTGCCAGGCTGTGTGTCAGGCTACAGCCTAGGGTTCGGCATTTCAAGCTGCGAATCCTACTATAGCCAAGCCAAGACCCGCCCTTCAATAGCCATCGATTGGTCAGGGTTAGGCATTGACAGCTGGAGTCGTTAAGGTTAGGATAGCCGATTGGACGCCTGGCCAATAGTAGTGTATGAATGCTATGGAAGGGCGGGTCCTGGCGTTGCCATAGTAAGATTTGCATCCGTCGTAGGGTCTGTGTCTCCACGTACGTAGCCACAGTATAGATTTAACGCGGAAGCATAAAAATTATAATTATCAATTATAATTGATGAGTCATTCCAGGTAACAATTGATTAGTCAATTATAATCACCAGATGGGAAATTACACTGTTTTAAAAACATTTAAAAGTTACAAATCATCTTTTTTAATATGTAACTCTACCCACACGCAGTTTTAGTGTTTAAAGTAGTTTTCTTGAACGCTACTGCATGTTCACGGCAGGGACAAGGTCAACCCTTGAAAAGTTGGTTTCAAGACTTCAGTGCAGCTAATGGTAATTGTAATTGCTTGTTCTTTACCTGTAGGTCTGATTCCTGTTCCTCTCAGAGAATGTGTAGGTTTTCAAGTAATATACTGGAATGCGAGTAATGTGGACTTACCTGTGTGAAATGTTAGGACCGAAAGCCGGACTGGAAACGTGCAGTTTCTGCAAAGATGAGCTCCTTTAGTGTCTCTTTGGGTAAGTCATCTAGCTCCATGTCAAACTTGAATGGGGCCTCGGCAACAGGCTACAAAGGGAGACGGAGAGGTCATATTGATGTAAATGCACAGTGGAGACCTCTGTTGTTGATCCTTATAACATATATAACCTTATAACTTATAACAGAGCAGCTAAATCTAGTGCACCATGTTTAAAATATGCTCAACATCATTCAGTTATGTAGATATAATTTTCTGATTTTAAATTTAAGGAATGGAGAAACCTAAATGCCTAAAGACTCAAAGCATGATATCTTGATTACCAAAAGATTACGTATCCTCATTCTAAACAGGGCTATACTGCACATGCTGACCATCTCACCTCATCCGTGGGGTCGTAATACTGCTCCAGGTAAGGGTGTGCCAGGGCCTCCTCCACCTCAATCCTCTTGTGAGGATTAAAGGTCAACATCTTGTCCAACAGGTCCAAAGCTGCAGCATGAGGAGAAGAACATTTGAATAGGACATCATGTAAAAGTCACTTTTTTGTGGGCTGATGAGAGCAGAAAACACAAGATTCAACAAGCCATTTAGATTTGGCTTCCCTTCCTATGTCACATGTATGCTTAAAAGCCATATGTTTTTTTGCAATCCAATCAGAAAAGACTGGGCCTTTTCGGGAGGGGAGCTTAAAGAGACAGGTGCTAAAACGGAGCATTTCGGGCCGAGGGTGAATACAAGTATATTCAGACAAACAGTACGAAAAAAAAACATTTAGATTCATAACGATGTTCTAGTTGAAACCCGAAACACAAAGTAATAACCTGAAAATGAGCATGGTATGTCTTCTTTAACATAACTATGAAACAATGAGTCTGCATGCCCACTAGAGGGCACCATCACACCCTACATGCTGTTGGATTATTTCCAGATAGAAAACTATGACTCATTTTTACACATATACATATGTACACATACACATTACCTAAGGCATAAAGTTCCAAAAAAGTCCAGTGCTGACAAACAATTTGTTTGGTTGCATCCAATCTACTATATCACCCCAAACATTTGCCACTTGTTTTGCCTGTGGTTGTGGCAAGTGTTTTGCCCCCCATAAAAGGATATTCTTTTCCTGGGATTCTCTCAGGAAATTGTTTAGAGGCGGTAACTCTTACTTGTCTGCAGCATAACCTCTCAAAGACACATTATAGTCCAGAAATTCCATGAAACATTAAGTCAATAAAGAATTTGTCCTGGCTCTGACCTTTGGGATCGGCGTTGGGGAAGAGGCGGTTCCATGGCACTTTGCAGCGCAAAGGCAAGGACAACAGATAGTTCCTGGCCTTAATGTTGATGATGCAGTTGAGATCCTCCTGAGAGGGAGAACCCAGGATACCTAAAAGGATAAAGAGAATAATTACTTTCTGATTCTGTTTAAAAACTGTTTACAGAACTCAAAATGAACACACAGTCTAATAATTTACACAGCCCCCGCTCAAAGTTTTCAGTAAGTAGTCTAAAGGCACAACTAAATGACAGATGAGAGAAGTCTAGCACCAAGACAAAAAGTAGAACTATATAAATGAATTTTAACAGCTAGAGTAGCCATGGACTGGCACCAGGAAGCTGTTGCTACTGATGGCGAGTGTGATACTGACAGAGTGTGAAAGATTAGTTAATGTCTAAAGTTATCAAATCTTTTATGCAGACTCAACCAACACTGCATTTTGTAACATATTCACATTTGTCTGACATATGTTGCGATCATTATGATATCCTACTGTAAATATAAATAGTCGAGAGAGATAGGCAAAATATACAGTTTGTACTTTATTTTCCATATAACGATTATCAGATTTTTTTTGTTTAAAGCACCGCTGTCTCATTGGAACTACAGATCCTGCTACCCAATCTGTCAAACTGGCATAGTGCGGTTATAGAAGATAAAGAGCCGCAAAGCAAATGCAGAAGTGCCGTTCACCCTGTTACGAGTTGATGAACCACTGAAAACATTATTTTAAAGTACAAAAGAATCTTTGGTGTTGCTTTAACTACATAAACATACATACCTTTATTTCAGAGTTAAATATCTTAATAGCTTCCACTCCAGCAAAAATGGTTCACACACAGATTCTGAATAGGACTACTATTATGAAAAGAATCAGTATACTGTTCATAAAATACATTTATTTTATTATTTATTAATTGTCTTATTGACTAGAATAAACTTCACTAAAACTTTCTGAAACCATCTTCTTTTCATCATAACCTTTTCTATTTGAAAACCCAAATTTATGCAAACAATAGCAGGTTTAATGAACTGACCATTTAAGTTGAAGTCTTTGTTAACTTGCACTTAAACACAAATGATACTAGGTTGACGTAGATTTCCTACTAACAAATGTGTTCCCCCTCATCCTTTAAACAACAAAACTACATCACCACATCAATCCTAAAAACACTGCACATAGAGAGATTCATTACCCAAAATGTGGTTAAGCTGATCCAAGTAGTGCTTCCCGGGAAAGATTGGCCTGTTGGACAACATCTCAGCCAGGATGCAACCCACTGACCAGATGTCTATGGACTTGGTATAGCCCTGATATTTAAAGGGCACAAAGTCACAGTCATGACTCCAGTGTCTTTAAAGTTAATATGATATCAACTGTTGGATTATGTCATTAATACCATTAACATAACATGAATGAAAATAGTTATTTCTTGTTGGGCAAAGTAAGACTAAAGGCCTTAATCACTAGTTTGTCTATCTGCAGGATTCAGAAAGCTAAAAAAAAAAAGATTTAAAAACAGCTAATTTAAGGATACAAAAATATATGGTAAGAAACACATGCACCAGCACAGTCAGTATGCTTTGTCAACAAATTTAACTTTACTAAATAAAATGCATGAATGAGGTTTTGACCAAAAACAAAAACAAATACATAACACACTTGTAATTTTACGGCAGGTGAGCACTCACCTTGGAGTTGAGCATGATCTCAGGTGCTCTGTACCAACGGGTGGCTACATACTCTGTAAGGAAACCTGTGTGATCATGGTCAGGATCAGCCACACGAGCCAAACCAAAATCACAGATCTGCAGAAAGATGAGTGACAAGACAATGACAGACAACTTTAGAGGACACAAGATCGAAACAAACTGGATGGAATTTCATTGAGCAGTTAAAGCCATCAACAGGTTGACATAAAAAAAAGTTCAGACAGTTTAGAAAAATGGTTTGCATGGCTGTTGTGTACTCGTCAGGCGGACATCTTGTGCTAGTACTGTGCCAATCTTTATGTGGGTCAGTTATCAGTTTTCTGTTAAAACTCACTGACCAATCTTGAATGTAGAACAAAACAAGGATTATCAGTGACGAAAAAATAAATAACTATATAAGTCCTAACTGAATTTCTCTTTGAGACACTACCTTGAGATCACAGGTGGTGTTAAGCAGAAGGTTGGAGGGCTTTAGGTCCCGATGCAGGACGTTGGCTGAATGGATGTACTTGAGCCCTCGTAGGATCTGGTAGAGAAAGTAGCAGATGTGGTCGTTGCTCAGGTGTTGAGTCTTCAGGAGCTTGTACAGGTCTGTCTCCATGAGATCCTGGACAATATATCTGCACAACACCAGGTTAAAGAACTTTGACTTTATGAAAAACACTGTTTTTAGACGCATAAATAATATAAAAGCTATTTTTAAATTGTAAGTCACATTTTGAGGTCCATCTGGAACACATTGTTATGGCCTTCAAAATAAGATCTGTAGATATACAACCGGGCTGAATAATTAACCAAAAAGTGACCAAAAAAATATGAATAATAAATGTATTACTTCATGCATGCTGCTTACCCCTGAAGAGTACAACAAAGTCTGATTAGTTGTTTTGTTTATTTTTATTGCCCAGTTCAAGTATCCATACTACATTTAGGTTTTACTGCCAAACTCAAATTGGATTTTATTAGCATTGCAAAGAAAATGAAAAACCTTGCATCATTTAGCCCAGACAATTATCCTTATTCTGTTGTTCCTGCAGGCTAGCAGAGTCATGAAAAGGCAGTCAAACTGAGGACTTTTCTACACCTATGACTACAAAGTTCTGAAACCGTGTGTGGCCAATGTGGGCCCTACCTAAATAACTAGGTTGATCTTACACAAGAGACAGACAGATAGTTAGTTAGTCTTTATTGTCTACTGGGGAGCTGTGAAGGTTTATTGTTTTTGTTTCTAATCTGGAAAGAAGGAAACAGTGAGCAGAGTAGCTACAGGCTTTAGTCACAGCCATTTCTTCAAGGCAAGACCCACTGTGTTATGAAACTGACTATGTACTCAACCAGTTTGCTACTGTTGCTGCTGGGCTACAGCGAAGAGTGTTTCTTCCAAATATATGGCGACAGGTGGCTATTAAGTAATACAATACAACTCAAAACCTCTATTCAACTACAAATGCTAGCGTATAAGACAAAACTCATCACAAAGAAGTAATTTTAATTGTTTGAAATAAATATGCATAAAAGCACAAGTGTAAACACAAATACTTTAACATGCTATTGCCAACCTTAAAACTGCAAAACAAAGACTAATGATTGCCATTAAGGATGAACCTACAGTACATAAATTAAACTGCCGGCACATAAAATACAATAGCACATGTATAAATCATAAGAGGTATATGTAAAAGGATACACGTCCTTCATCTGGTCAATGGTTGGTGTGCGGATGATGTCATTGATGCCAATGATGTTTTCATGTTTGAAGCGCAGCAGGATTTTGATCTCTCTCAGGGTGCGTTGGCAGTACGTCTGGTGCTCAAAAGGGCTAATCTTCTTAATGGCCACACGTATCTTGTTGTCCCGGTCATAGGCAGAGCTTAATTATTAAAAAGAAAAAAGAAAAGCAATTAAAAACACAAAAAAACACAAAAGCCAACAATTCGGCTTCAATGCTGAAAGAGCAAAAGACTTAAAAAGCAATAAAGATAGATAGATAGATAGATAGATAGATAGATAGATAGATAGATAGATAGATAGATACATAGATAGATAGATAGATAAAAAATTTTAAATCACTTTTTCTAGGATTTGGGATGTTATTTTGTGTCTCTGGTGCTTCCACACGCATAAAACCTTGAAGAAAAAAAAAAAAAAAACTATCCATACTGTTTTGAGTGAGATACAGGTTTCTGAATGTCCTCTGCCTTCAATCTCCAGGTGAGCTGTTCAAAATCTCTACGGCTTTCTACATCACTAGCCAAGACAAGGTGGCTTACCAAGAGTCATCTAGCTGAAGTGATCTTACCTAGTTACTGTGCTTATGCAACTCCCAACAAAGATAGTATAGAAGTGAGATGTCTCACTCAGTAGCTAAAACAGAGACCCAAAGAAACCGCGTAAAAAGAGGAGCTGCAATGTGCGGAACAACAAAAATATTGTGTTTAAAAAAAATAAAAACCATGTAAACCTATTCTGGTACAACCTCAAAATAAAACTGAACCTGAAAAGCAGCATAATAAAACATAAAAATTTAAAATGATACACTGACCAAAAGGAACAGAAAAGTGTAATCATATCTTGCTGTGCAGGCCAAGTTTTATTGAACAGCAGGAGTCAGGCCCCAACCTGGGTGACAAATGCTGCTTCCTGCTTTTAATTTGAAGAAATGTTCTGATTGTATTAGCAGTATCTTAACAAGGCAACTACATTTCTAATACAGTGGAGCAGAAAACAATGAGGCCGCAGCAGTATTGGTTAGATAAAAGTAAGAACAGGAACGTACGCGTGGAAGAAAAATCCAACCACAGAAAACCTTGGTCCAGCTACCAAGCAGCTCCAGAACACTGCAGATCAGCTGAGAGGATGCAGTGGCATCGCATGTGATCAAGCTGCGCATTGCTCAGCACACCAGTGCATTTAAAGTGTGCTATACAAGGCAAACGGAAAGAGCCAAAAGATCTCGCACATCCTGATCAAGATAAGCTCACCTCACTCTAGTTCCCCTGCCCCTTTTATGACTATACTATGATTCAAAGTATGATACAACTTTAGAATATTAGAATAGAAAATTCTTCACCAACATTCAGTACTCAATAAGTGAAAATTATTGTATGAATGGTAGCAGGCAGCTCAGCTCTATTTTGCAATATTGGCTTCTTAAAACCCAATGATCAAAAGTATAAAATATAGGCTACAAGGAATGAAAAAGCACGTTTGCATCGGTCTGTCGGCGTTTACATTTTAGCCAGATCCAGAGAAAGGGCATTTTTGCTAACCTTTTCAAGAGGAGACCAAAAGAATCTCAAGATAAAGATTAAACTTCTGTGTATGAGCAGATGTAAATCCCGGGATGCCCTTTGGCATGAATAAAGAGGAGGAAGATATGGTGTAAACTGGGCTATGTTCTTGCCTGAAGGCCCTTTCTATTCGACATGACTCTTACCAGTATTAACATGTTCATGATTCATATGGTATTGTGAGAGTTTAGGATTTGTGTTTACTCTGCTTGCTTTTAATTGTTTTCCGTTGTGCCACTGTGCTGAAACAGCAGTTTTTTAGCGACCAGCAGTTTAAGGTGTTTGTGTTAGAAGTTTGAGAGTGATGATAAAGTTACTGTTTTACACAACGATGTTGTCAAAACTGATGATTCCAAGGCAAAATGCAATAAAAACTAACAAAATAAGTGGGAAAATATCTGACTGTCTACACTCAGCAGACTAATTGTTCAATGCCAGTCTGAAATCTTGGCGCTGCCTGTAATGAGACACTTACGCCACACCATTCCAGGTAACAGACATGTCCACTCTTGAATTTCTGGCTCTTTTCAGTGCCTTAATGTCTGTCAACTTCCCCACACTCACTCAGCCTTTTATATTTTGAATTCCCACACTGGGGCTAAAACTGCATCTTGAATGCCAATTTTGACTCCCAAAAGCTGTCCTTACATTATTTTTATTTTTTCCAATAAAATGGGAATATAAAAATGTCTGTCAAATGCTGTGACTAATACGATATAATAATACAATTTCCTTTCGTAGTTATTTTTAGGGTTACATGAAATAAGTACGTTTTTGATCATCAGAAAAACATTTGAGGTTAATGTTTTATTGTAATGAAGGAAATTCTGTCCCAAAGATTGCCAATTGATAAAGTCTGGTGTAGGGCAACAAAACTGGCCAGACATACACTCACCGGCCACTTTATTAGGTACACCTGTCCAACTGCTCGTTAACACTTAATTTCTAAGCAGCCAA
>NC_048411.1:25353104-25407219 GCF_013103735.1 Etheostoma cragini | reverse complement strand
GGCAGTTCTGAAGGCAAAAGGGGGTCCAACCCGTTACTAGCATGGGGTACCTAATAAAGTGGCCGGTGAGTGTATTTATTGCATAGAAACTGGCACATCAAAACCAAGCCCAAACTCACCATACTGCCAAAAAATGCAAATTACTGCTTCCAAGTTTTTCTGGATTTCTAAATCAACTGCTGTCAAACTGGTGATAATTACTGCCATTTAGCCATTACAAAAGCCAAATTACCCATAACTGTACCTTCGGGATAAGAAATTAAGAAAACCTTAAGCTGAGCGTCATCATTTACATCCACAGACAAGGGATTTTATTTCTGCACATTACAAACAACACAGAAGACTGGAACACCCACATAGTATGACAAAATAAGACTAATGAGTTGCTATAGTGATGGAGGTGTAGGGACTGAAATTTAAACAAGTGTACCAGCCTATATTTCGCAAGGGAAATATGAGTGACCTTCCTTTCTACTTATGTGAGAGGAATGTGTGTGTGTGTGTGTGTGTGTGTGTGTAAATAGCTCTCCATGTAACTGTTCTACACCAGTAGATACACTTGTGCAGCAGGGAGCTACAGTACTATGATCTAGGGCAGAGCCAGATTGGCACAGATATATCTTCGCTGTTTTTAGAGCAGTCAATGGTACGGTATTCAGTTGCCACAATTTTTTTACACAGCACAATGTAACCTCATGCATGATGTAAACTAAAAGACAAAATGTCTTCACAATACTATATCATCTCTTGGGGTTAACAATTGTTGGTATTGTATGGCATGTCCTATAATTTAATCAATTGTTCAGGCATTTACAAAGCAAAATTGTCAAGTAGTATCTGATTCCAGCCTCTCACATGTGAAGATTGGCTGCTTTTCTTTCTTTTATATCACTTTGAAAATAATATTTTTGATATTGGACTGTTGGTTTATGGCCACTAACAAAACATATCTTTGGCTGTAACCCTGTGTTCAGGGAAATTGCGACTTTTCTATAGACCAATCTAATCATCCTATAGTCATAAAAAGAACGGATTGAGGTTAATGAATAATTCTTTAACCTCTAGTTGGAGCCCTATTCAAAAAAAACCTGAGTACATTTTTTTTTTTTTTTTTTAACATGAATGGTTGCCTTCTGTCCTATATAAATACATATGCCACTTTTTAATGTGCTGCAAAATTGTAACTCCTAACATTGCAATAGTTGCATGATATAAAATGGAAATCATGGACTGTTTTCAGTGCAGAGATATGCATGGACAATCTTAGTTTACTGTAAAATTCCAGTTTCTTGTCAGTTGGTCTAGGCGTATAACAGAAGGTACTTTTGAGGAAGTACAAAGTACACTGAGTTGAGTGTGTAGTATTAATGTGCTTGCCTCAGTGTACTCAGAGTCTTGACCTGCTTTGCCTTATCACTAAAGGGTGACTTTAATTTTTGAGAATGGCACTCTTAGGCACTCTGGACTTTTTAACTTTGAACTTTTTGATGGTTCAGCTCAATCAATAATGAAAATAAATCATTACTTGTAGCCCACGCTGCTGGCTAGATCAACACAATCAAAAGCAGCACTTCTGTCTTCTTCCGTTCCCCTTGGTAACTTAAAAAAAAAATGTAGCTATAAGAACTTGTAGTCACATTTTTGTTAATATATACACAGGCATGTCATTCAATGTTAAAATTAACAGTGAAGAGAATCTGCTCTGAGCTGCCTTTCCTGTTTCCTCTGCTTCTGTATGGTTTTCTGAGCATGCCCAGTGCCCAGGAAGGAGCAACAGAGAGCTGAGGGGAGGGGGTGAAAAGAGAAGACGGCTGTTTCCAAGGAGATGGGAATACAAGGCTTTACAGTGCAGCCGCTGTGTTATGCAACAGGACTGTTACCATGACGATGTTCAAGGGGTTAGGTTGAAGGAAGCAGGGGGAAACCTCACAATGTTTAAGGGTGACGCGTACTGAGAAAGCGCAGATACAAACGTTAATGTACAAACTAGACGTGTTTTTGTATTTCCATTAGAGCTCAAATTATTAGTTGATTACTTGACTGGTCAATTGTTAGAAAATGTAATTGAAAGAATTCCCAGAGTTAAAGTGCAAGAAGTATGTGAAGATTTGCTGCTTTTCTCCGTTTTGTTTAACCTGTACAGTGAATATCTTTGGGTTCTGGACTGTTGGTGTTAGACAAAACAAAACAAGTCATTTAAAGACCCCCTCAGGCTCTGAAAAGCTGTGATGGACATTTTACTATGCACTATATTTCAAATGATTGACTTGTTAGTCAAAAAAATAATCCGCAGACTAAACAATAATTTAGCCATCATTTCAATTTCCAAAAATCTGTACTCAAGGAAGCTGCTACCAAAATCTATAGCTTAAGTTATAATAAATTAGGTAACATTTCCGCTCACATTCCCATTATTTCTTTCTCAACCAACAATCTTTCCGATATGTGTACACACTATTATATTAATCCTAAATCTGTTGAAGATAGTCTGTTCTTTAACTCATTTACTATTGTACATTTCATTTGTTTATTTGTATTCTTTAACATTTATTTTGGAATCCATGCTACATTCAGCCTCCGTACAGAGATCAATAAAGTTGAATCTTTCTTAGAACTGATATCATTTGCATTCTCTGAGAGGTTTCAGTAGTAAAGTCTCAGGCTTCACTGACTAATGCCTGCAAGAGTTCACATAATACGGCCTAAGCTGTGTGTAGTTAAAAAAATAAAAAAGGCAAATTATATCACAATTTTTAGGACACACAACATCAATTCTATCTTGTATATTTAGTCACTTATATACATATGAATGAACTATCACAGATTTAGCAGCATCTTCCTTTTCACTTTTCAAAATCCACTTCCTGTTTTGGTGAATGCTAACCACAATAACCTTTCAAGCGAGCAAGGTGTTTGTGTTTATAACAGTTTTTCCACTCAAGCTTGCATGGCTGTATGATGGCTTCTGCAAAATGCAAGCTTAAATAAGCTCCAGCCATATCTATGGCGTTGGAATTATGTCATCTCGCGAGCGCGATAAAACATGCTCGCAAACAAATTACATAATTTTACATGCGCAGATATTACTCTTTGCGCACCAATTAGACAATCAAGAGCTGTACAGGCAGCTGAGAGCAATAAACAAATCATAGGAACAGGCAAAAAATAGCAAATGTGTGTATTATCTAAGCAACACACGCGCACAGAGCCGCCACCATGCGCCGGCAAGTGTTAGCTTTGCAAGGGCAAGCAGGCATACTCAGGTAAACTGCAGTCTAAGCTGCTTTCTGCTCGCTCGAATGAAACTGACTTTTGACCAACCAAGGAGGCACTGGCCCTCCTATGATTGGTCAATTTCAAGGCTATCTCACCCACAGTTCCCTTGGATTACATAGAAATCAGGAAGCCTGGAGTTGGTGTTCTGGCTGAATGTGTTTTTCTGGCTTTTTTTACATTTATTTATTTTTATTACTATGTAGCGCAAGATTGCACCGTAAATAAAAGAGTGAGTGTCTCACCTGTTCTCTTGTTGGCCTATGTGTGATGCTTATGTAATGATTGGTAAATCCTTCGGTGTGAAGAACGTGAGAAACAACTTCAATGAAACTTCAACAAGCCAGGAGATACCATCAAAGCTGTCTGACCACTTCTGCAAATTTGACTTTGCACAGAGTCACGTCATTGTTTTTCCCCCCCCTCTCAAGCCACAACCGTCGCCACAACACAATCATATCTGTAACTTAAGCTTATTTTATTTAGTCAGTTTTCTGAGAAATATGTAAGTGCAACAGCAGTGCAGTAATAAAATGCAACCGTCAGGCCCTGATGATGAACACCGATATCAACTTCAATGCAACAAACTGCAATGTGTGTTAATGTTTTACGTGTTTGTTGAACCAGAAGTCACTGTGCTCGTCTTGGCAGGCGTAATCACCCAAATTGCATTGCCTTGTGAATTGCACAACAGGATCTCAGAGTGTCAAGGCTCTCATTCTCTCCCTCCCTCCCTCCCTCCCTCCCTCCCTCTCCCATTTGCTGTGGAGAGGTGGTACTGATGTCAGCGGCAGAGGGGTTGCCATGGAGACGGGCGCCACGGTGGCATTTCAAGAGGAGGGTTCATGGTAGAATGAAGAAGAGCATCAGCAACGGCTAAGAAATCAGGCGGGTCATGGAGTTGAGAAGAAGATTAGAAAGACTCACCAGAAGGAGGAAAAACATTTGATTAACAATATGATGAAATGTTTACTACAAATGTGTTAACTACAGATGAAATGGGTTAGCTACATATGAAATATGCGTCAATGGGGGCTGATATATTTTTTTAATATTTGTCAACTTAACAAATTAACAACTTGATCGCAATAATGCTTTTTTCACACTTAAAAAAAGTGGGCTGATTTATCGCCAACCTTCCCTGTTTGTCAGGCAAAATTAGTTATCTAAAGATGCAACTCCATGCTTTAGCTGGGTTTAATTACGCTTCTGACAGTCTTTACATCTTCACCTTTAAGGCCAACTGCTTTCAAATCAAAAGAAAGCTTATAGCCAGTTTGTTTGACATGTTCAAGTAGTATCAGATTTATACTGTACCAATGAGCGTTGAACTTATAAATACTGCTCAAACGTATAATTTTTTTATATATTTCAATTTCTTTTAAATGGCATTAAAACAAACAATGGCCCTAATCCACTGAAATTGGAACCCTACGGTAAAAAACAAAAACAAAAAATGTATGCACCGATTCCATATGTATCATATGATTCCATATATGATACTGACTTGAAAACGGCAGATCAGGTATCAGCCCTGACCTAATCTGTCAAAATTAACACAACAATAATTTCTTTGTCAATTCAATGGTGAATTTTAATATTCCTTTAGGGGTCATAGTCACTTCACGCTGCGCTATAAAAGATTTTAACAATAGGAAAAAAGGGAGCACTGGTATTGGATGGGTACCCAAAAAAATACCCTAAGTTAAGATCTCAGAATTGATTGAACCAGGGATGCACTGCTCCAGCTCATCAAAACTACAACCACTTAGATATACACCTTTAACAGGAGTCACTTTAGAAGCATTCCCCCATGATCTAACTGTCCATGTGGGTGTGCTAAAAAGGCAGAGCAGCTCGGCTTCTGAATATCATCACGGAGGGTGATAGAGTATCGTGCGATTGTGTAAGCTTGACGGTGTCCACAAACTGAGGCTGGCGTTAAGAGGCTCAGTGCACCGCCAATATGTGCAGCCCTCAGCCATTGGACAGCCCTGACATGCAGCCTAACAGTCAACAAGAGGCTATTGAAAACAAAAATAGGCCTACTCTGAAAATGACACAGACATTCCTCACAGTCAACCGCCCTCTTACCATATAGTCCAACACAGTCAGATTTTGTTATACAGCATACCCTGACACAAACTCAAAACTTTGTAGAATAGCAACCTATTTATAAGACCGCTCATTGTACAACTTTTACAAACTGTGGACTCACAGGCTGATTGTAATCCTCTATCCCACCTTGTTCTTTTGCATGATCATTAAAAAGGAGGCAGTACACCATGATGAACTGTTTTATCTTGGTTGAAATGGTAAAATTTTAAAACATTAGTCAATACCCGTTTTGGAATATGAACAGAAACACCCAGTAATCATGCTTCAGCTTCTCAGAAAACACAAAAAACTGCGAAATTACACCGAGAACCAAAGGCTGGTTGAAGAGTGGAATTCAGATCAACTGTTGGTGACAAAACAAAATATTGTTGAAGGCTGCAAAAAGAAAGGGTGCAGTTGTGACATCTTGTTAAGAAGAGATTGCTGCTGGATCGCATTTAGAATGCAGAGAAAACGGTTTTAGAACATAACATATTAGAGCCATAGATATAACAGCATCATCATGTAGCTCTAGTATCAGAGACTTAGCACACTGATGAAGTGTTGTCCATCCCAGGTGGCAAACATTTCAATAAGAACAACATCTTTACATTAATAATACCAATGACCAACCATAAATCCCTATCCACCAAGATTTGCATCTTTGTCACAATGTTATGTTTGCTCTCCTTGCATGATGATAAAAGTTAAAATGCCTTAGGCGTGCCCATTGAAAACAATAAAAGCAGCTGAAAGAAGGACATAGAGACGGCAGAGAAAGCTGTTGGCATGGTAACCATAAACAGCATCTGTGCTTCATGAGAATCTGTTGGTATTAAAAAGTTTGACCGACTGTCAAGATGGACGATCAAGGTTTGCAAATCGTTGATATTTTGGAGGTGTGTGTGTGTTTGTGCTCCTCTGCCAGCATCAGAGACATAAAGACATTAAGTTAAACCTTAAGCCAGCTATACACTGGGTGCGCGGCGCGAGCGTGGCGTTTCTGTTGCTGCGTGGATTTCCTTCACACCAGAAACGTGTCTGGTGATGCACCGGGAGGGCTATCTCCGGACAAAGCACTGACAGATTTGGATTAATCTTGTTCAACATATGGGGAGAGAGTTGTTAAACATAAATATATAGGCTACTGATTTGATTAAAGCAAGTCAATGTCGGCACTATAGATGGTAAAATACAGATGGTACAGAATATTTTGTTCTATACGACAGGTGCAATATTGGAAAATAATTACATTTATATCTGCATTGATGTAAAGATCTAGAGACTTTCAAACATCAACATGTCATCTATTAATACACAACTAAAAACATCTATTCCTATTCTACTTTGCCCGGAAACGCTTCAAACCGGTTCATGTGTCACATTAAAAATGGCTTTGGTTATATTTCTAGCATGCATGTGTTTTCGGCGCTGCTCGAGCCATAAGTAAGACGTGCGGGTCACGCAGGCAGTGTGTAAAATCTAACCTGTTAACATGGAAGCCGAAATAAAACAGACACGTCACGCTGGCATGCTCGCGAGACGCTTCCAGATCCATCCTTAACCTTTCTGTGCATATCTGTAAAGACGCTTGTGCACAACTCTGCAAAAGCATAATTACCAAAGCTCCTGTCACCTATACATTTTTACTTTTATTTCGTTTTTAAAACTATCAAAGTCTTTGTGATCTTTTCTAATTTTGTTCAAAATCTCTACTTGAAACGTGTGCCTATGCTTAATTTTTTTTTATAAAATATGAACATAAAGCCAGCTTTCCACACTCATTATACTTGTCCCAGGGGAAGCCATTGAAGATGGTAACACCAGTATACAGTGATGCACTGCCACCACAAAAACATAACCAACTAACTCAAAACTACAGGTCTCAGAAAGAACGCAACCAGACAGCACGTGGAAAGAAGGCTGAGGCTGACACATTCCACCAATCCAACGCCAAAAATACAGAATCAACACCAAAGTAAAGAACTTACATGTACATAAGTGGACAATATTGGACTGCTTAAAAATGTGTTGATACGGTCATTTGAGGGCTACAAGATTAAAACAGTCTTTGAATTTGTTACAAAGATGGGGAGATTGTGCTCAAAAGTCACCTCCTCTCAAAAACTTCAAAGTAAAAGAATCACAATTATCTCTGAAATTACATTCAAACAGTGTATCTTGTTGCATATTTAGTCTTACAGGACCAACTTACAAGTGAGAAGGGCTTGTAAAAGAAATAAAAACGGTCACATGTAATGTTCATAAATAAGGTTTTTGTAATTTAGGTATATTAGGGTATTGTTGCTCTAATTAATGATAATATTAATAATATGAGCTATCTGAATGTGAGTGTATTCTCTATACTCAAGTGTTTCCTGGTTTGTGTCTTGTAGTTTGTTGAAATTCTTACTCCTCATAATGTACAGTATCACTGTTTCCTAGGAAGAGAAGCCAAACTTGTGATTTAAAGCACCCATATTAGCTCAAGTCTACCCCTGCCCAAATGAACCAAACAAATATATCAAAGATGAGTGGGAAATTACAATTTTGGGCGCCCGGATAGCTCAGTTTGTAGAGCGTGCGCCCATATGTAGAGAGGTTTACTCCTTGACGTAGCGACCCTTTGCTGCATGTCATTCCTCCTCTCTCTCTGCCCCCTTTCATTTCTTCAGCTGTCCTGTCCATAAGGCATAAATTATGCCCCCAAAAATTAAATAAAAAAATTCCAATTTGAATTCATCAATGATCACGCGTTTTGCTCCAAACAGCATCCCTTAACCAATATTTGGTCAACAGTTAACAGTTAGAAGATTAACTTCAAAAAAAGATGTCTGATCACTAAAGCAAGTGTCAAAGGGGAGAGCAAAATATTAGCTTTATTTGGGGGGAAAGGGGGGGCAGTCCCCCTAATGCTTTTCACATTACTGGAATTAGGCCTACTTGCAATTACCAGAAGAAGAAAGTGCACAATGGCTAGCATGAGTAAACAGAGAATGAAAAGAGCTCTGCTTACAGAAACTGAAACTATTAAAAGAAAGTTCAAGGAATAAAACGTTGCTGCCTACGCAGTTTGTCTGAAAGATGATCTCTTAGAGGAGAAGTGCAGAAACACCAGAGCTCTGAGAGACCCACAAGTTACCACTTGTAACATAAACATAATTGTTAGCTAGGAGGACGATATGCCCAGTTTTACCTACAACAAAAAGGCTTTTTGTTGTCTTTGTGTGAGCAGAATTTGGGATAGGCCATTGCAGACACTGAGACTATTTTTGACCTAATTTTGCTTACGTTAGTTTGTTTAGTACAAACTTTAAGGGCGCTGCACATGGATCAACAGTAATGTAAATGTGCAGGGGTTAGCGAAACAGCTCATTTGCACCCCATAGTCCCAACAAAAAAAAATGTCCTTATTTTTATTTGTGAAAGATATAGGCAATCAAAAAATGCATTTATATAGAGTATTAACAAAACATGATTAGTTGAGCACAAAATAAGAAGTCAGCGATCACTATCTATTAATTAATAATTAAAGCTTTAGTACATAACTTTATAATAATGAACGTCCGTTTCATTCAAGCCATTGCCAAATGAGTTGATACAAAGCTATATATCCTGGAAATCCAAAGTTCTTGCGAGTTCTCGATGCCAGTTACTCTGGCATTGAGTAATGCCGCTCATTAACCATACCCTTGTATCCGGGTTGCACCAATCACATCGGTGTATCTGATATAGGCGGGCCAAAGGCGAGCTAAACAGATGACAACAGTTTATTCTACCGGTTGTTGTAGTGAATACAACCCTAACAGGGTCATCAGGACCCTGACGCGAATCAGAAGTGTCTTGAGTCACCCGCCTTGCTCTACATTAACCCTTCCTTAACGCATGCTACGGAAGGAGGTCGGCGCCGAGAATGTAGCTAGACCCTTTTATACAATGCAGCAAATCCTCATATTTAAGAATACGTAAACAGTAAGCATGTCTATTTTTTTGTTTTGATTTTAGGTTATTTTCTCAAATGATTTTGATATGAATTGCAGTAATGTTGCCCAGCTTCTAGCTCACCATCTCTCTACAGATTCCAACACTTTAAATGATAGAGCAACCTCACAGACAAACTCTTTACAACTCAACATCCTTCCAACACTTGGGGCTTTATAGATGAACTGTGCTTTATCAGGTCTGCTTTCCTGGAACTACACAGTACTGTATGTACGAGTGGTTTGGCGATATGGGATCATACGATTGACAACCATGGAATTGGTGTTTTTCCCAGTTTGCAGACAGAAAGATGCTAAACAACCTGCTGTGCCTCTATACTAAAGGCTATGTGTCAAGTCAGTATTCTGAGAACAACAAGATCTACACTGCTGTTGTTTGACACAAGAACAATATATTATGTAATACAGTAGAGTGAGCACATTTAAGGCTGGTACAGTACCACAGGCTAAAGAAACACCAAGATTTAGTATTTTTTAAAAGAGGAGATTCAGATTTGACAATACCATCTGAGATGCAGTTAAAATTACTGACATAATATAATGGGGTAAAAATCTGTATAGCACATAAAACATGAATTGAGTTTTTTTTAGTATATTGTTCGCTACACCCATGATAGCATTAGGTAGGAAATACTGCTTGCTTGTCTATAAATTCCTTCATATACAGTGTGTAACCAGCCATCCGCATCAGCTACTGAAACAAATGTACAAGAAAACAATCTTGAGGTACTATTGCAAGTACATTTTCAGACAAATATCACCAAAATAAACCTAAGCATCGATTGAATGTAGAAATTGATATAGTAGAAGAGAAAATAAGACAAAGTAGTCTGAAATTAGTTTAAATTCTGTATTGATTACAACATAGATGATGAGGTATTAAAATGCGTATTGCTACAGTAGTTAGGGAGATAGAAACCACAAGCAAGTCTAAACATATAGTGTACAGCTACCATGGGTGAGAAATAAGGTGTAGTACAATTAGATTAGTATAAAATCTCTATTGATTACAACTAAAAACCTGTATATTAGATTGTGAAGTATTAAAAGGTCAAGTCTGGGAGAAAGACGCCACCATAAAGTGGACTGAAATCAGTGTAAATTTAAAGTGGAGAATTGCACACACCCTGTTGTGTGCCTAGGGTAGTAACATTATTGACAAAAAAAATCAAATGGGTTTATAAGATGCGTGTTAACTTGAAGTGTAACCTTAGAGGATGAAAATCATATTCAGTTAAAAGCAACGCAGATTACATTTTAGACAAACAATATTATTAGTTGTACCACATAAAGACTCATAGCTTAACTACACGGACTTAAAGTTTATGTTACAAGCCACCAAAAGTCAAGCCTATTCAGACGTGATTTAATGTACTCGCAAGCAGATGGTGTCTTAAACAAACTAACATCGGTTTCACGCTGTTGCTTGCTAGCTCAAACATAACATTTGGCTAAGTTAGTTACGTTGGGTAAAAAAGAAAAGGTGTAAACTCTAGCGTTATACGTTGTGTCTAAATAACTAGGAGAACAGTCTTTGCGTACACTTACCACACCATGCCGTAGGCTCCCTCTCCAATGTAGGAGAGGTTGCTGTACCGAGGCCCGACGTCGAAGGCCTGTCCGCGGACCAGCTCCGTTCCCGACCCGGGGCTGGGGCCGCAGCCAGCAGGGGCAGACACCGCAGCTGTCGCCATTATGAGCTCTGGCTTTTTTCTTCTTCTTTTTTTTTTTTACAAGGCTATCAAATAAAAACAGCAACTTAGATTAGAAAACAAATAATTGTGTGTTTATATCCGTCGTCGCTGTGACTGCAACCGTTTTCGGTGTGGTAGAGGCCTTAACTTAGTGTTTCTCTTCTTTCCGTTAATGTGCGTTCAGACCGACCACACCACTGCTGTGCTGTCGCAGGCAGGAGCGAGTAGCGGAGAGGTTGGTGCTGCAGGAAATAACTGAGGCGGTCGTCATGTGATCCGGTGTTTTCTTTTTTTCCCCCTTTTTCTTTTTTTGGATGGTCAGGTATACCTTCAGGTACTGCGTCCACTCAGTATCACATTCACAAATAGACAAGTTGTGGAAGATGCATTCAATATCCACACATGAGGGTAGTAGGGTGGAGTTACTGCTGGGGGCACCAAATTATTGTTTGATTGAAAAAACAACGTTTTTTGTTGTGTTTCTTTTTTTTTACACATTAAAATATTTATCAATACAGTTTTTGACATTAACATGAAACCAACATATCAGCAATGACGAATCTGCCTACTTTGTGATTTATTTCCATTGGTAAGTCAGCCACAGATACAGTCGGATTCACTGTGCCACATGGATGTTGCACACTAAAACATGAAGTATAAGTACATGTCATTGCAACAATTATTATTTTAATAGTTTAGTATTGTATTTAGGTCACCGTACACGTTATTGTAAGGCCAGTTTATTAAGCAACTAAATTGTATGCAATAGTAGTTGGGGTCCCAGCCCCGTCTCTCTTTCAGCTAAGGGGTCCAGCCTTAAAAAAGTTGAAGACCCCTGTATCAGTGGATCAGTTACATATCTGTTGCTCGACAACATCCACCCCGTAGGTCAGTAGTTCTCCCCTCCTGACATCTCCCTCCCACTCTTCAGTCATCTGATGGTTTTGGCCCCTCATTGTAAGGTTCTGACAAAACTGAATAATCCCTTTCACCATCCCATTTTGGACTCAATTTGCAGTTTACGTCCTCCAGAAAAAAATACATATCCTTTCATCATCGAGGTAAACCTAATAAAATAAATAAAAATAAGATACAGTTAGAGCGCAGATAACTAGTCTATTAAGTACCAGCTTCTTAATGTATTTTCTCTTTTTTATCATTATTTTCTATTTATTTTGTAAGTTCAGAATCTTGAACTTCAGATCAGTATCATTTTGTTTTACTGTAATCACACAGTTTTTTCACAGACACAGATGAACAATTAACTAAACTGCCACCTGCTGCAGCTAAAGCCAAAAATTAAAATTTAGTTTTTTGGGTCTACAGGGCAATGTAGACCAAAAAATGTGTAATAATTAGACATATCAGCAGCATCTTAATATGTTTTTCCTGATGAACATCTTTTGTGCTGAAACTGCATCAACACCTGAAGCACATCTCAGACCGTAGAAATTAAAATCATGTCATTGTCATTGTGTCAGGGGTAGGTAGAGGAGTTTATGGCATCCTCACCTCTAGGAGGCAGTGCACATGAAACATTAACAAGAGCAGAGTAAGAGAGAGGAAGCTCTGTTGAGAGAGAGAGAGAGAGAGAGAGAGAGAGAGAGAGAGAGAGAGAGAGAGAGAGAGGGAGAGAGAGACTATTGTCAAGTTTACAGGAGTAAGTGGCGGCATCACCTCTTCCGGTGTAAGGTAGCCTAATAATTAAAATTAAGTCATTACATCAGGGAAGTTTAAATGTCCCTAATAGGTTACATTTTATCGGGATGTTACATGAATATTATTATTACAGCCGTTTATCAATTGTTTTTAAAAACAATGGGAATGTTTTATATCTTAGCAGGCAGGCAGGTCTTTTCTTTTAACCTTTTTTATTTCTGTTTAAAGCAAATGTTGCCGGATTGCCGGTTGTGGACAGATTAACTCCACTCAACCTTATTTATATAATACTTGATACAGTTGATCCAAAGTGCTCTACAGCACAGTGAGGAAAAAAAACAGAAGAAAAGACAACACAAAAGAATATTAACATGATTTAGAATTTATTAGATATATTAAATATGTTTCCACGGTTGGACATTCAATGGCTTCTAAACTAATTATTTGGTCATTGACAAATTGCAAACCTTAAATATAGTTTTTTAGTTTATATAGCCTACCTCTTTTACGTTTAGGTTTTTTAAATAAAATAAAAATGTTTTAATTCATTTTTAGTTTTCTTCTTTTCTGTTTTTGTTTTGTGAAAATGTATACATTTTTATAACAATAAAGTGTGCTATGTGTTTGTTTTAATTTCACCTCATTTAAAAACATTTGTTGGTAGTAGGTAGTATTATAAATGAAATATTTAATAGAAATCATGAGCTCTGAAATTATATTTTGAAATGGTCATGTGTTGGCTTTTGTTGTGAAAGGTTAACCGGAAGTCGAACGCGTTTAGCCGTTGGATTGTTCGCTCCCTTAAAAATTCTGTAGCTCTGCCCTTGACTGATCCACGTGAGTCAGTTTAGCCAACCCCATGCCAAACCTATCCGGTAGCTAGCTAAATTAACTAGCTAAAGAAACTCGGCGAGGCTCTGATAATATGTCCCGTAACAGTAAATATCTGTTGTTTTTACTTCAGCGGTGTGTCGCAGTAAGAAACGTAAGGTTACCGAGAGGTATTAAGACAAGATGCAGCAGCGTGTTGTGCGGGTTTCTCCAGCAGCCGACATGGACATCAACAACACGGGCAGTCTGTCAACTGCAGTCCGCAGTGACAACCAGCCGGTACAGCTTTTGTACCAAGGTGAGTCCCATACAGAGGACTTGTAACGTCAGTGACGGATTACTGTTAAGTTCGTATATCCTTTTTATGCTGCTTTGACGTTATACTTCTACTAGTAAGTTACTATTTTACCTAAGTAAAAATGGCAGTGTAAAAATACTAGCTAGGCTAAGTAAATGCCCTGCACTTTGTAAAAGTACAGACTATTATAATCAAAACGTACTCAAAGTAACGTTGCCTAAAGTAAAAGTAGGCTACTCACTAACGTTATGCATTTTAGAATAATATATTAAATTGTGGTTTGATAATTATGCGTTCATGCGTAGCTAATGTTTGCAGCTAGTAAAGGTGGAGCTAATTTGAACTACTACTACTTTATACACGTTATAAACTTTTTTTTTAAATTTTTTATTATGTATTATTTACCTAAATCAGCCAAGTAACTAGCAATTAATATCAGATAAATGTAGTCAAGTAAAAAGTTCAAAACTTATTTTTGAAATGTAGTAGATTGCTAATCTAAAGTAGCAAATAATGGAAATACTAAGTAAAGTACAGTACGTGAGTAAATGTACTTACTTATTTTCCACCCCTGGATTATAAAATACCAGAAAAAAATAAATACAACTTAACTGTTGATTAAAAAAAATGGTTCCTTGATCCATTAACAGCGGCACTTTTACTGGTGATTCCAGTTAAATAGACTAGAATTTGTGGTTAAATACTCCTATTTTCCATCTTGTCTTCCAGGCAGGAGAACCTTGTGAGGATGATTACCCACTTCTGCCCGCCTATCAGTCTGACCCCGAACCAGAGAAGAAGGAGGTGTACATCGTGCAGGTGAAAGGTCTCCCCTGGTCGTGCTCGGCTCAGGACCTCCTGCAGTTCTTCCCAGGTGAGAGTTTGGATCTGGGAAAAGTCAGTGAGGGACACCTCTAGTTATATTTGCTTATCACAGATACATCATTATTGGGGGTGTATGTTTGCGATTAAAATGAAAAAACAGTATTTAAGTACGTTATAGGCTCCTTTTTCATGTTTTTTTATGCTTTTTCACAGGTTAAATTTCTGTTTTGTTCAGTTTAAATGTAAGAATTTAGGTTTTGTTTTTTAGGGAAGTTTATTGTTCATAATTTTTCACTTTATGTTAATGTAATATTTGACAGGAAAGATTACTGTCCAGCTATACAGGGGCGCTATGCAGGTTTCTTGTTTTTTGCTCTCAGGCTTCTCTATGGAGCTCCCCCCACAGCTTTGGACTAGATATTTGGTAGCTCCTATGTTTACTTGTGTCTGACTCCTCGCTCGGTCAGTCTGCCGTTTCCTATTTCTCTGTTCCTCCAAAAATGCTTTCCTAGCTTTCTGCTTCTTTTTTGCCGGCTTAGCCACGACGATAGTGTGAAAAACTCCATTGCTACCTTGTTAGCTGTTTCCTGAAAGGATGTATGTGTGCAGTGCCGTGAAGCAATTTGTTACATCGCGAGACCTGATATCACGATGATATTGCAAGGGTGTTTTTTCTGCTTATTGGCGCAAGGCAACCACCAATCAACTCAAAAAAGTCATATTACCATTCCAATGAATCCGAAGCTGTCGAGTTAAGGTAAATTAAGCTAAACAAAAACTGCATAGTTCCCCTTTAAAACATCCTGCCTCGGTATATACTGTTTCAGTATCATAACTTTTTAACCCCTAAATCAATGCCAAAAATAGTTGTCTTATGTGGAAAGCATTGTTGTGCACTATACTGTGAAATTCCTACTAGTTTAAAAAGGTTGTCTGAATCTCAGGGCATTGGAGAGAGTAATGTTTTTATAAAACTTCATCATCTTCTTGGCTATAAAGTCATTCAAACATACCATGCCAAACATTGGCGTATTTTAATGATTTTATAGCCAAGAAGATAGTAAAGCCTTTTTTTAACCCTCTCAATTGCCTCAGATTCTGACAACCTTTTTAAACTAGCAGGATACCCAAACTAAAGAGCACCAGAAGTACAATTTCTACTTAGCCAAACAGCACTCCATGCAGAATGTATTGTGAATATGAAATTATTATGTTTGCTGTCCTGATTGTCCAACCTAAAAAGCAAACAGACAGAAAAACCTAGTGGTAGCAGATACACATTAAGATTGTTTAAAAAATAAATATTATATATAAGGTATTATTATTGTGTTTCAGAGTGTAGGATCCGTGACGGTGTAAAGGGGATCCATCTCACTGTGGACAGGCTGGGGAGGTCGTCGGGACAAGCCTTCATAGAGATGGAGCACGAGGAGGACGTCAGCAAAGCTCTGGAGAAGCACCGACACTACCTCGGTCCACGATATGTTGAAGGTTCGTCTCTTTGTCTCTCAAACTGGTCAAAGTCC
Organism: Etheostoma cragini; assembly: GCF_013103735.1. Taxonomy (NCBI): domain Eukaryota; kingdom Metazoa; phylum Chordata; class Actinopteri; order Perciformes; family Percidae; genus Etheostoma; species Etheostoma cragini. The sequence continues at coordinate 25,391,015 of NC_048411.1, read as the reverse complement.
AGATGCTGATTGGACACTGACACGGCATAGCAGGAAAATACCAGGGTTAAATGATAAAATAATGGTTTCATCTAGCTTCTTCAGTTTCAGGGTGCTGCTTGTTATTTCTGCTGACTCACTGTCATTGCTTACTGGGAAATTTGAATGAGACAGAGCCATACTTAGATCATCATCATTAACACAATAATACTGTACTGTAAATAAGGTAAAACATTACAGTTTAAATGGTTAAAACAACAGATGCTCATTTGGGTTTTTGCAGTGTATGAAGTAACAAACAGTGATGCTGAAGCCATCCTGAAGAAAGCCGTCCAGGCTCCGGCTGAAAACGGGGTGGTGCGGCTCAGAGGTCTCCCCTTCTCCTGCACCGAGGCAGACATCGTCCAGTTTTTTTCAGGTAAACTTCTCCCACCTCCACATTTACTGGAAACACTGGCAGTGATGCCACGGATCAAAGACTCAGTGAAATGACCGTCTTTTGCTTCCATACTGAAACATATTTGCAAAAATGAATAATTTGTAGACTGTATAATTTAAAGTGGAATTAGTTTTTTATCACTCGAAAATAGGCAGGACAAGGTTTTTTGCCAACAGACAACCAAACACCAACTCCAGTCGTAAAGCTACACTGTGTAAGAATGTCATATGCAAGTTAATGTTAGTAAAGTCTCAGCGCTATCGTTATTCCGTATATTTTACGAGATTAATAGTGTGACGCAATGCTTACAGCTTAGGAGAGAAGCAACAGAGGTTTGTGTTTTTAATATTTTTCTCTTAGCAGTATGAACTATGTCAGTGAAACCAAAATTAGCTCTTAATATCTCCAACGTTTACACGCAGCTGTTCTAGCTGTAGCTGGCCTGTGTTACAACTGCACATGACGTGAGTTGCCAGGGAAATCACGACACACATGATTACGTTAATGTTACAAGTTAGACAATCCTTTTTCATCATTGACGCAAGAAAAGAAGGAAAAGTATCCTAGACATCGTTCTAGCATTATGCACAACCATGCAATTCTAAAACTTTGAATTTACACATCTAGGTCGAATTACCTTTTCAGAAAGCAAGAAACTTCAGCATCCCTTTTTAAAATGCTTGCTTCTCATGAGCTCTTTCCATCTTGGGAAAAAGCCACTCCAATATTAACTTTGGTTCTGTTGCTCTGCCTGTCGTGTTGTCGTTTTAATTATTATCTTTTTGACTTCCGTGGTGACTCATTTATGTGTCCTAGAAAATAGGCTTTAAATCTGCCGGCAGTAGAGAGTAATGGTATTTGTCGAGTGCAAAAGCTTGAATGCGGCGGTATGTCCTTCTTTGGCTAATGTATTTTAAAGATGGAGGCGCAACATGATTGCCACATTCGAGTGAGTCACTTGTAAGTATTCTGAATGATTCTGAATGAAATACTTTGATTAGTTGGTGGAAGTAATTACACATGAATGAGCACATATTTATGAAAGAACAAAAGTTTTTTTTGTGCTAATAATCAACTGAACAAATTACACAATGGAGCTTTAAGATATTGGTACCACAATACACAAATACACAAAGTCCAATGTAGTTTTACCTGAGTGGAGAGGTTACCTGGTTGCCTGAAATAATTTGATTGGGTTGAATTAATCTATACGTGCCTCAGTGGAGGATGAGTTAATAAGGAATATTTTACAAAAACAGAAATAATAGGGATTTTGATGGGACACAGGATTCAGGACTTCCCAAACAAAAAAATAAAAAGGTATTTTTTGTTTAATGACAAAAGCAAAATTCAGTATCTTGTTGTGTCTTTCAGGTTTGGATATAATGGAGAATGGGATCACCATAGTCACAGACCACAAAGGAAGAAACTCCGGAGAGGCCTTTGTACAATTCTCCTCTCAAGAAGCAGCCGAGGAAGCTCTGCAGAGAGACAGAGAAGTCATCGGAAATAGGTAAGAGGCCCTGCATGCTCACATTAAAGGTCCCATTGCATGAAAATTACTCCACATTGCCCCCCCTACCTCCTCAAAAGCTACAGACTGAGCTCTAGTGGCTGGAATTGTGCACCATGGCTGAATTTTGGGAAAGCTACTTCAAAAACATTATTAGGGGACCAACAAGGTCTTTACAAAAGCATCCAAAGAGCACTATGTCCTGGGACCTTTAAGGCCTGTACCAACTTTCCTGTGTCAAATGTTAAAGGGATTGTACTCGTCATTCAGAACGTTAATATAGGAGCAAACAAATTTTTGCTATGTTATGGGAGTAACAAAGTCCTGAGAGGAGAGGGAAGTCACACTCCCTCTGTGTATGTTGTAATCCACGCTTCTCTGTTCTTTGTTTAAAAAAAAAATCTGTATTTTCAGTTAATGAGGAGCGGTCTGTGAGAGCTGTGTGTAGGCAACCCCAACCCGCTGTTTTTTTTCTGTATTTCGAGTGCAGCCCCTTTAATCTAAAGGTGACAGTTCAAATACCAACAATAAATATACAATATAGTATAAAAATACTTTCTTAAAATGAACTCACTCGTAGCTTTTAAATATTTTCGAAATCTTATTTTGGAACTCAAAACTTCTACTTGTAATTGCTTTACATAGAGGTCTTTCTTTTGCATTCTTATGGTGATGGTGTTACCTCCTTTTATGCGTTGTTTTCTGACTCAATCATCATTGAAAATGAGGGCTGCCTGTCAATGTAATCTCGTATAAATAAAGGTTGAATAAAAAAAATAAACCATTTGGGTTTTGCAGATACATCGAGGTGTTTCCCAGCAGAATTGACCAGATTAGTTCTAGTTGGAGGAAGAGGACGAGTTCAGCTTCTCATCAGACCAGCCCTCAGTCCGCGAACAGGAGGACTGTCTCTGCCTCACAGACCAGAAGTGGTAAGGGGATTTTAGGGCTCATTACACTGAGTTTATAAGTTTCCCTTCTCCCTTAAAATAACAAAGCAATGGGAAAAAAAATAATTATAATGAAAATATGAAGAAAAAGAAACGTTTAAACATCAGGGTAAAAATGAGACTCAAACACCGCTGATTTATTTGTTATACTTTCTTTAAAGGGACTTTGGTGCACAGTCAGCACCTCATTTAAGGCTTTATGTTTTCAGGTTGCCCCTCAGTCTGTGTACATCTTTACATCAGTCTGTCCCATTCTTGTAAATACGATAGAACCCCCTTGAATGAATATCCACTTCAACCCAAGGGTGAACCGATTAGTTCAGGGGTGTCAAACATACGGCCCATGGGCCAGAACCAGCCCGCCGAAGGGTCCAATAAGGCCCACTGCGTGACTTCGCAAAGAGGGAAAATTGCAGGGAGATCTTCAGATAACTAAAAATGTTGCTCTTTGTGAACACATTCTCAATTTTTTTTGTTTATTGTGGTGTAAACTTGCGATTGTGCTCCATAAGGATCCGCTCAGAGCTCGGCCTCGCCGCTTCACTACATCCACATGAGAGGACTTCCTTTCCAGGTGTCCGGAGAAGACATTGTTAAGGTAAAACATCCAGATACTGTTGACAAGTTGAAGCTGGTTGTGTTGTTGCATTAGAGGTCACTATGTACATTATTTTAAATTGTATGTGTTTGTTCTTCTCTTGCAGTTTTTCTCTCCTCTAACTGTGTCAAAGATCCTAATTGAATGCGGTCCTGAAGGGAGGCTGAGCGGAGAGGCCAACGTTTACTTCAGCTGCCACCAAGACGCCTTGACCGCCATGTCCAGAGACAGGCAGCACATAGGTGAGACTGAGAGAGAGCATTTAGGACCACAGATAGATAGATAGATAGATAGATAGATAGAAAGATACCATTTTCTTTGCACATTAATCTATATTTTTTTAATATTCAAATAAAAGTTATATCAATTGTTTTGAGTATAAACTTCTTCTCATCTGTAAATAAGCCCTGATATGATGTTGGGTGTGGACTGTCAGATGTTTACTATAATTGTTCAGAATGTTTGAGCAAGTATTTATGTTGCCTTTTTTTCTCTCTACAACTCTAAATTATCCAAAATTGGATGGCAGCTAGCACAACAACATGAGAAAAATAAACAGTCAAAACCCAGCGATCATCACTATTAAAACCTTAATATTCTTCACAGGAGTTAGTTTCCAAAAATATTTTTTTGTCTTTCAATAAAGTGAAAATCAAATAAGAAGTAAAATCCAGTTTTATGAATTTAAATGGTTAATGCATCACATGCAATGTGATTTAATGTCAGCATATTCCCTTTCTGGTCTGTTATTCTATAATTCATGTTAAATATATAAATGCCCGCGAGAGCTTAACTGTACTGAACTTTCTCTTATTTGTAGGAGAAAGATACATCGAGTTATTCCTGAACTCTGCACCAGACTCTGATGGAACGAGGTGAGAAACACTGAATTAGAACTAGAGAGTTGGAAGCTCAAGCTTCTTATATTTTATATTTCTTATTCACATTTTTAGGGAAGATATGAATGAGACAGAATTCTACAATTTAGTGGGTGTGCCTGTTTCTCTAAACTGGATCACAGTAACAGAAGCTGTAATTACAACCCGCCAACTGGGAATTTCCAGCTTTTATTGGAACAAAGAATGCCACATACACACAGTTACAGTGCTGATTTCCTTTTAAGGGTATTTTGATAAATTTGAATTGACTGAGTCAATGGAGTTTTACCTTCTCCAACAAATGTTGCTTTTATTTTTTAACCCCAGATGTGATTTAACATGCAATATTTTCTCCTGCAGGTGAATCCAGACACACACATACACAGGACTATTGTATTTACTATCCTGCCTTACTCGTACATCAAATAATAAACATTTCTTGTGTCAAAAGAAATCTGTTTTCACTGTCTTGTTCAACAAAAGGGAGTTAATCACAGTTTGAGATCAACATAGACTAATTACAATAAAATGAGTATTCTGCTGAATAATTTTGTGAAGGTTACAAATGTTCAAATTTGGCACAAAATGCAACTTTCTCTTACTTGAAGAGAACAAAGAGGAATCCTCTACATCAGCAGATAATGTGTAGATGAGCGTTACATAAGGGTCAGGATGTGTTAAATTTATTTTTCTTTTTCTTTTTTTTTAAAGCACTTAACCGCTGTCGACTTGTACTGAAGAGTATTTATTTTTCTGCAAAAATATGTTTCTAAAATAATTCAACGGGACCACATAATTATGCGAAGATGGTATTTGATGGACTGAGCTCCTTATGCTGCACAAAGTTGAAACACAGATTAAAATAATCCAGAGTCATACACCGGTAAAATTAATAAAAGTTTATTGATCCTAGAAGCATTTCCATCTCAAGTGTCAGTTTCAACAAGAACGACTTAACTAGTTTTCCCAAGCTTCAAATGAATTCATATAAATCAACAAAACATAGAAACAGCTGATATGCCCACTTCAAAACAGCCAGGCAGAGAGCCATGCATTCTAAAAGTGCAGTAATATTTTAAGACATTTGGAAAAACGTTTGATTATCCAGGGAAAAGACTAGAATCTAAATCTCTATGAAAGGTGGATTCTGTTATTTTAACAGATGCAGTGTTTGAGATCAAATAGACTGACTTGATATTCCTTGTCAACATGAGATGATTTTTTCTGCCATTTTGTTAATGCCACTTCTAATTTATATAGAACACAACAGCATAGAATTATTTCATACAGAATATTCAGCTTTGTAAACCTAAGGAATAATGTGACATGTTGGGACATACACTTATTTGCTTTTATTTGTTGTTGTTGCTGAGAGCGATACCACTCTGTCTGTACAATAAATGTGAAGCTGCAGCCAGTTAGCTTAGCATAAAGACCATCTGGCTTAGCCAGAAAGTAACACAATCAACCTAGCAGCACCTCTTAAGCTCAATAATCAACCCAACCCAAGAAATATTACTCTTATTAAATAAGACATAAAACATGCTAAAGCGACACCAAGGATTCTTTTGTGCCTTAAAATAATGTTGCCAAAATCGTTTTTAGCGGTTCATCCACTCGTGACAGGGTGAACGGCACGTTTGCATTCGCTTTGCAGCTCTCTACCGGCTGTAACCGCACTATGCAAGTTTGCCAGATCGGGTAGCGGATCTGTAGTTCCAATGAGTCCGCGGTAATGGACTATTCCTCTTCCAGCATGTAGGGGGACCGAAGAGGAAAAGTGCTTTGGTGTTTCTTTAACGAGGGAATAAGTTCCTCTCGTTTCCAGTCTTTGTGCTGAGCTAAACAGTTGCTGGCTGTAGCTGGACACTAAACGGACGGACTTGAGAGTGGTATCAATCGTCTCATCTAGTTTCCCGCAAGACGGAATAAGCGCACTGCCCAAAAATGTCAAACAGCAAATCAAGTCTCTTCTACAGTCTCAACACCAAAGCTGGATGATATGTCCATAAAATATAGATATCATGCTTAGAGACTAGATTCTGGTTCTCATAACATTGTCATATAACTTAAATATTTGTATTTTTCTGGTTGTACATTTTGCATTTGTTTTTTAACCCAAAACTCTGAGTTTTTTAATAGTGTATAAAAAGCTTTTGACAGCACACGGCCTTTCCCAAAATATTGACACATAATATAGTACTTGGTCAAAAATGTTCGGGATATTTGATTTAGTCAGCATCAGCCTCAATCATAAAATTCATGCTTCATCTAAGTAAAATGATACATCACATACTGATCTGTATATGATAAACAGCTTTGTTAATGGAGCCCAGTTGTGGCTTACACAAACAAAAACAAGTCTGGTTTTTCCTTCTTTCCTTTTCCCCATCTTTTAAAACTAAATTATATAAAATGCATATCGCCAGTTGGCCTTTTAATCAATAATCCACTTAGTGGACATTGTGGTTAGTCCGTTTTTTAATGCATGAGATGATTAAAGTTGAATTTTTATATCAGTAATCTCCATCCAGGTGCCATTTTACAGCTTCTCAGGAATACCACAGCAGTTCAACCCACACTTTCCGCCATAAAGGAAGAATTATGGCCAAATCAGTATTTTAAAAATGAAAACCTGAATTCAATCAGCTTCAGTGGCACATGTTTGGACATTGGTTACAATCTGATCTGAATCTGACTCCATCAGACCTTTCATAATGTCTCTTGAGTCTCAAAGTCAAAAAGTGCATTTTTGCAGTGCCAGTTTTACAAATGAGTGCCTCTGGATTCCTGTGTCTGATCATCATGTCCATGAGTCGTTTCATGGTGGTGTTGAAGCATATTGTTGGAGTAAACAAGAGAAGCAGGCGGTACAAACAGTCTCTGGGCGAATGGAAGAAGGTAACGGCAGCTCGTTGGACACGCAGCTCTCACAGAAAATGCCGCTGCAGTTCTTACACTGTTTCTAGAGACAGGAAAGAAGGATTATAACCGAGAAAATTAAGGTTGCTTAAAGTGCTCATCTTATGCTCATTTTCAGGTTCATAATTGTATTTAAAGGTTGTACCGGAATAGGTTAATGTGGTTTTATTTTCAAAAAACATTTTTGTTGTACTGCACATTGCTGCAGCTCCTCTTTTCACCCCGTGTGTTGAGCCTTCTGTTACATCTCACTTCTGTTCCATCTTTGTTGGGAATAGCTAGGTTAGCACTGCTAGCTGGTCAGTTGCAGAGTATGAGGTCGTGCCACGCTAGCAGTTAGGCAAATATTATAACATGTGTTACAAAGTGACGCACGTTTGTCACGGAAGTAAAGGCTGGACTACATTAGCGCTGTTTGGAGCAGTTTGTGAACAGTGTTCTCTCTGGAAGATGGCAAGTCCCTTCAGGGTGGACTTTGGGCTTTTTCACTTTGTTAACCTATAACTTGCACGAAAATATATATAACACAAATGTAAAGGGTAAAATGCCAAAAAGCATAATATGAGCACTTTAAATCTAAGTACGCTGGTTGAGTCTTTACCTCACAGTCTAATGTGTCTCCATTAAGCCTTTAAGTGAAATCATGACCTAAGTTACTTTAGGTCATGTTAGTTAAGTTACTTGTCAACATTTCAATAACTCTTCCAGCACTTTGGCTGTTGTCCCTGAACTAAAAAGGTCCAATCAATCTGACACTTCCTTTTATTTTGACAAAGTGAACATTTTTAACTACGGGAAATTTTAGGAAGGGGAGGGGATCACCAAAGATGAAATGAGCATTTCATTTTGAAGACGACAAGAACCTCCAAACCAAACCTCACTTAGAAAACAATTAATTTATCTAAAAATCCCATTTTGAACATTTAATTTGATCATTGATCATAAACACATTCACAGACTGGGCCGCAAGAAGCTTTTATGAACAAATATTTATTTTATTTATTTTTAGACAAGACGTTCAGAATAATCTCCCATCCTCATACCTTTGTCTTCAGGAGGGAGTCGTCCTGCTCACACATCGTACAGATGGAAGGCTGACTGATCTCCACCGAGGACTCGTCCTGCAGAAAATCAATCAATAATATGACGTTAATTACATTATGGGATTTTCGGAATATACAACATTCAACACTAGTACTACAATGCTAGTTGACACACAGTTGTTACATCTGTTATTTTAGTTCTGGTTTTCAACGTTATAATACAAACTTAACTGCATTAATGAAACTTATATAAGTGAAAATAGTTTTTTTTAAAGACTTTGAAGTTTTTCGTATACATAATTTCCCTTTTTTTACAATAAAACCCCAATAATAAACAGATAATTAAACATTTTCTTTAATGCATTTTCGAGCTCACCTGTTCGTCCTCATGATGTGACCGGGAGGACCTTAAAAAGACGAGGAGATAAATGAATTAATAAGGATTCCTCAAATGATTATATTTTTTTCTAAAAGCTGTCGTTCTTAAAGCTTCTTACAAGCTAGAGCTCAGACTTGTTTGGTCCTCTGCTGCTGTGTGTAACTGGTCAGTCTCCCTTTTGAGTGATGGGGATTCTGGGGGATGCTGTTGGTGACACACAGACGGACACACACACACAACAGATGTATCAAGGCTTTAACTTTATCTTTCATTTTGCACAATAATGACCTCAGGTTTACTTTTGGTATGTTCTGTGGGAGTCTCTTCTCCCTCCGAAGAGTACTGGAGTGTACGGACGCAGCGTTGAGATGGTGCTCACTACTTCGCTCTCGCTCTTTTCTCAGCCCCAGCTCCAGATTAGACCTAAAACAAGACAAACACAGGCCAGTGAACACAAGTTTTCTTTCCCAAGAAAAAAACATGCAGAATTCAAATGATCGGATGTCTTCTTAAGACAAATATTCAAAAGACAGATAAGGAATAAAGAAAAATGTATGCCACATGTGGCAGGATTTATAATTACCATCAACTAACAATACCATCTCTTATAAAGTTTTCCTTCCCATTACCGTTCCCTCAGACGTTACCTGTGTTTCCTCAGTTGCTCTACCTCCACCTGCAGACTCTCGATTTTGTCCCCAAACTCTTGTTTGAAGAGCCGGTTGGCCTCCAAAGCCAAATCCCTCTCTCTCTCAGCCTGTTTGCATCTGGTTAGGGGAGGGGGTGTTACATAAACTTATGGTAAAATGAAATTTGATGGGGGAAAAAACATGGTTGGAAATTAAAAAAAATGAAGAGTTGATTGGGGACTGAAACCCCAACGAGGACAACAGGGCAACTTTAGCCGAAAAAAGATGAAGCAGGCTGTTTGTTTATTGTTTTATTAGCCTAATGATTACTACAGTTTACACCAATGTTATGTTTACATACAGTTCAAAATGTATGAATTAATTTTGCCCTTTTCTTCTTACTTTATCTTGCTCCTGTCCTGGCCTTCCACACTTGAACGTGGATCATCAAATGACAACATTGGATATAAGCCCCTAAACATCAGTTCACTCTCTGGTAGTGGTCTTATTCTTTGGAATAACATTACAGAAAGTCCACCACCTCCCAAATATCCAGGACGCGTTTGACAGCACATTAATCGTCAGTCCATCAAATCTTAAAAGTGTTCCCGGTGCACTTTCAGACACCATGCCATCTACTTGTCTTATCTTTGCCAAATAAGCATTAATGTGGTATTTTTTAAGGAATGCCTTCCAAATAAAAGTATAAATCTGATGTCTGTCAGAGAACACAAGGATTAAGGGCTGCTAAAAGGATCCATTCAGTCCACACTACTCAAAGCTGATGCTGGAGAGCCACTGCAGGAGGTTGTGGTAAAATGGGTTTTTATTTTCAACAACAAAGGAGCATCGTACAGAAAAGATAACATCCTAGTTTGGTTACTTCTATATTAGCCATGGTTGTATGTTTGTATTGGTGATGAAAGCCGGGCGCTACTACTGCTGCAGCTGCAGCAGCTTCCCTGCTGCTGAGTTCAGGTTTCTGGCCTGTTTCACCACATGCTTCTCACTGATTAAAGGATTAAAACAAGTAATGGTAATGGTAAATAATGAAAGTGGAAGGGAGAAAAATGACAAAACAGGACAATAATAAATAATATGTATGTTTTTTGTAGGCAAGTGATTCAGTGAGGAAATCTACTGTTATAACTATTGAGAATACCAGTCATGGCTGTCCTCACCTGGTCTCCATCTGTTTTACAGTCCCCGTCATCTGGTTGATTTTCTCCTCCAGGCGAGTGATGGCTTCACTCTTCTGTTTAGAGCCGGCGTCTACACTCTGAAGAGGATGAGCAATGTTAGACAACTGGAATCAATGAATCGATACATGTTGTTGGTCTTGTAAAAAGATTAAACTTGAGTTTGGTGCTTCTTTTTAAATTTCAATGGTGTGTCTGCATATGCAGTCACTTTTATTGAAGTTGTATTCAGTTTGGTTTGGTTTTAGACCTTACAGCGCTGGGAATAGGGGTGTCACGATTCTCCAAAATCCTTGATTGGGTTTTCAATTCTAAGGTCACGGTTCAATTAGATTCTCGATTTTGCTTTATTTTTTTAAATTTATTTTTAAGGCACAGTTTGCTATGCCATTTCTAAACTAGATTTTATGCAATAACGCTGTCACAAGAAGGTTTTAAATACTACTGTATTAGGAGAAAAAACAAAACGCAAGCACTGAACTGCATAGGAGTTTGTTTCATAGCTGAATGTATTCCGCAACAACAAAGCACTCGTTTTGACTCGCTCTTTCTCTCCTGTAAAATAAAGCTGCCGTCAAGTGCAGTCGTAAATGTTGTGATTAATAAATGATCTGACGGAAAACAGTAGTTGTGACATATGAAGTCTACCTGTGCTACATTGGGGAGGTGACATCACACAAATAGGTTGTTTCGTTGACACTCCCCTCTGCAGCACCACCCTGCTGGAAATGGCCGGATAGCCTTTTATTGGTGTGATTCAGTCCATGGTGTAAATGCACACTAAGTATCCAAAAAGCAGCACTTACCTGTGACTTGTGGCTAAGCTGTTGGTTGATGACACGGAGGTCTTCCAGCTGCTGTCGGAGCTCCACCAGAGCGTCCTGCTTCTCACAGATGTCTTTCTCCAGCATCTTCATGGACAGCTCCATCTCCTGCTTCATTCCAATCTGCACCTCCAACTCCTTCTCCACATCCTGCACAGATATCAGCCCCAACTTCATAACCAAAGGCCAAAATTGTTTCCTAGGATTCTACTTTTAAAATGTATGCACATCTTTGAGAATTTCATGAACTTATATTTGCGTTTACGTTGCGTTAGCAGCGCCATGGCCAACCCGCAGAAAGTGCACGCTGTGATACTTCGGCATACGTACAGTAGTATTTACAAAACATGCAGTTCATCAGGTAATCAGCGCCTTTCTCCGCCCACTATACCGTAGAGTGCGCTTAGGCAAAGTGTTAGGTACTTGTGATTTGATGCGGCTGAGTGCAGACTGCGACATTCCCACAGCTGATGCTATGACTGTTTGAAATGATTCTGATGGCAATATTTGCAATGTAGCGAGGAGTTTAACAACTGCTGGAATGGAAAGTGAACGCTGAGTCGGAGATTCAATGTCATCTTTGATTTCTCCCAGTAACTGTAATATTGCATGGCTGCGTAATGTGTAACGCTTAATGATTTTGTGTTCACTCAACTAAAAAAAGTTTGATTCTTGTGGCAAAAATCCTTTCAGCTCATCTCCTTGACCTATGTCTTCGTCTTGCTCGGATTACTGCGGCCATTTCACCAGGAGGCATATGCGAGGAAACCCACTTGTGGCTGGTTTACACCTGCTTTTAAGAGGCAGAGATTTTCCACCGCCAAACAGAGGTGCGTTGTCACGGGAGCTTTTTGTACATACCGCGAAATACATAATTAGGCACACTTTATGCTTCCCTTGCCATCAATTTGTGATGAAACTCCCACTTTCCCCTTGCCCCTCCCGTGAATGCATATACATGACACGGAAAAGCGCTATTTGCCGTTTTCAGTTCCCGCTACAGACAGTCTGCGCTTTTACCTCAGTGCGGCATGTTTGTACATACCTCGCCATGCTTTTACGTGCACGTTGCAAAACAAATACGCCCGAAGTGGGCGCAAAAGCATTAGTACAGTACATGAGGCCCTTTGAGCATTAAGAGCCTGAAACGCACCAATCGCAGCAAAGTTTCCTCTTTGAGCTGCTTGCGTGTTTCACCCAGTGCTTGTCCGTTTACTGCTGAGTCGCTTCTTGATGGCTGAAAAACAGTAAAACACACATGACAGGTTGAAAAAAGCCTCTTATTTTTCATCGCAAATATGTTTTACAAATATTTTACTTGAAAGCCAACAATGAGTTGCCTTTGAGAGTAGGTAAATCATAAAAATCCAGGGTTTCATCTCTCATCGCCGAGACTGTCAGTTCAGAACTGCACAAATGTTTGTGTATGCACAGTGTTTGGATGTAATTTATGATGAAAACTTCTGTGTGTGATTTATCTCAATTTTAAGGAGAAAAACCAAACATTTCAATTCAGTTGATAATGTGTGTTTACCTTCCTGGACTCCAGCTGATATGAGCTCTCCTCCTTTACTCTCTCCACATCTTCTTGTAAAGTGATGATCCGGTTATTCGCCACTGCGAGCTGTTGGGAGAAAAGTCAGCAAACACTTGTGTAAACGAAAGAAACCAGCAGCTGGGTTGAAGTTGGGCTGTGAATGACTCTCACCTCTTCGGTTAGCTTTGTGTTGGACTTTTCCAGAGCGTCCACCTTGGCCTGGAGGTTATTTACTGATGCACTATAAATAAGATCAAAATATCACTAATTTGTCAGAAGCTCAACAAGATGAAGGTTGCTGAAAAAGGTGAAGAGAGTGGCTCACTCTGACAAACCTTAAATGTCTGTTCAGCTCCTCCACATAGTTCTTCTGATCGAGAATCGCTGTGATCTGACCGTCGCTGAAGAAGCAGAGAGAGAGGAAGAAGAATGACACAACAGAGAAAAAAACAAACCTATAGTTAGCCGTCTTGGTTTGAATTAATACATAATCATTTGACTGTTTATCATTGATAAAAAATGATAACATATTTATTACCATTATTACTATTATTATTATTATCATCAGCAGCACTGGGTGGACTACATAGATATGTAGTAGAGTTGGGCATTATCCCAACTCTCCCTATTACCGCGGTATACAGTATTACCATGACAGAAGTTTTGTCGCTTCTGCCATAGCTCTGCTGAACAAACTTATCTCACTGACTTCGTACAGATCTGGTGTCGACGACGTAAATGTGGTTGTTTCTATGTGTCTAAATACCTGGCTTAATGTTACCTGTTGATGTATTTGTCTGTGTATATTGCCATGTGCATGAAACAGATTATACACATAAACACTACTTAATTGCGGCTACTGTTAAGTGTAGTGTGAGAGACCAAAATAAAAATCAGTGTTGTTACTCACCCCTCTGCACTCTTACTACTGTGTCCACCATCTTTGAGGTACATTGAAAAATCAATCACCCCGACCTGCAGGAGTAATTTAGTAAGAAACAGATGATCAGTGACAACTGAACCACACTGCAGCTCGAACGTAAAGAAGAAAAAAAGTGCTAAAGAAAATGGCCTGGCTACACACATGCTGCATCTAGAAGACTTTGCCTTCACACTTTGCATTTAAATGCCTCATGTCAACTTGTTTTATTCACACAAAATTGTTTTGTTCTGGTTTAGACGCATTCAGGTTATATAAATATTTTAGCAGACAGTGCAACCTTTAATTAACCCTCCTGTTGTCCTCGGGTCAAATCTTACCGATTTTTAACAGAGTTTCTATATTACACATTTGGGTTTTCTTTCAACCAAATTGTCAAAGAAGTAACGTGGACGGTTCACTCCAACGCTCTTCACAAGTAAAGTAAAGGCCCAGTTCACTATTTTCATTGAATTTGAGTGTTTTTTTAAAAATGTTTTAGTATTTGAATGTTGAAAAAAGTGTCAACATTTTTGGGAAAAGCTTCAGAAACGCTGCAAAAAAAATCTAAAGCGCTAAAAAATATCTACAAAATCATTGTAAAAAGTGACATACAATGTGGAAAAAGCAACAAGAAAGATTGGGAAAAGTGACAAATGTCGAAAAAGAACAACTCAAATTTTGACACAGAAAAACCAAAAATTGCCAGAAGACAAGAAGACAACACAACGGTTAAAAAGAGGTTTGTAAGTGGTAAGTAGTTAGGAAACGACTGTCTATGGCATTTACACAAGAACGACAATGAAGGGGAAAAACAACTGTAAAGCACTGTAGAGCCATTTAATATACAGTATGTAAAGATATTTCTTTTGGGATGACTCCCGCAAGGAAGTTGAATTTCCAGCAGCAGATTTCAGCAGCTTACAACACACTAGACTATAGAGAGGTTATAAAAATTACAGTATAGAAAAAAACTAAATAAGAATAACCCTAAAGAATAACAATAACAGTTGAGATGAAAAGCACTATAATGTAAATGCTCCAAACTGTAATTGCAATGCCCCCCCATACACTCTAAAAGAGAAAAGCAAAAATTTGGACCTACTGATATTTATTTTTAAGCATGTCAGCTTACACAAACATCATGCAGTACTTTCGGCTAATTGAGGGACCAATTTGAAAGTTTCACCTCCACAAACATTGCGTTATAACCCAGAAGAATGCCTTTTTTTCCCCCTTCCTTTCTGTAACCACTATGAAAAATTTGTTACTGCATCTCCGGGCAGTGAAAGTAAAAGCAGGTAAAAGCCGAGTTACCTGAGAGTCCAAGTCCTCTCCTTTCATACACAGATTGGCATCAATGACATTTAGTCCGACGAGCAGCCCGGCGATGACAGCTCCCTCCTCCTCCATCATCAGCGCATTTGGCTCATAGAATTCACTAAAGAGAAGAGACCAGTGTTAGAAATACTGTCAGGACCAGGGTAGTGCTTTTGTTCAAACACTGTTAACACGTGCGCCATGTACTATCACGCGCCTTTCCCTTACCATTTGTCAATGACACCAATCAACCTCCATATCCACACTCTACACTGCTGCCTTCTGGCAGCAGATACAGGACTTTGAGGTCTAGAAGGACTCACTTTGGCAGAAATGTTGTGGCTTCTGCCATAGCTCTGCTGAACAAACTTATCTCGCTGACTTTGTACAGATCCGGTGTCATCGTCGTTAATGTGAGTGTTTCTATGTGTCTAAATACCTGGCTTAATGTTATCTGTTAATATATTTGTCTGTGTATATTGCCATGTGCATGACATGGCAATATAATATAATATTTCCCTCATGGGAAATGTAGCACCCAGTGGTTTTAGAGCTTGAGCCCTACGTCAGGATCAGTGATTTATTTTTTGTTTCCCCTTAACTGTCCCAAAAACTGTGCTATGGAATATGTCTGGGCTCTACATATTGTCTTAGCACTGGCTGAGGTACCATTACTTTGGTCAAGGTAGGGCAAGGTATGTTCACACTGCTTTCAAAAAACTAGGGGCATTGAAATTCATTACTGCATTGATGCATTGGGATGCCAACGTGGAAAGTCTGCATCAGTGCAGTGACAGACCATAATCAGTTATAGCCTACTGACGTTACTTGTTACTTGATTTTCCGGTCGCTGCTTTTGTTGTTTTAGCCATTGTGTGTCATCGGCTGTGTTTAGACTCCACTATATTCAAGAAGTGTCTTTTAAAGATGCAATGAAAAGGGGGGTTCAAATATATCTTGAATTTGTTGATAAAAACCATGTGTAGCATTATATAATAACATTGAGTAGGTGACGCATCGCAATGCACCGGGATATAGAATTGATTCGTCGACAGGGTAATCGTAGTCAACTTGAATCGTGAGACCAGTAAAGATTCACACCCCTAACCCAAACCCACCTGAGCAGGTCCTTTCTGTTGATGATGGTCTTCATGTAGTCGGAGAGTTTCTTCTGCATCAAGGCCAGTCGCAGCCAGGCACGCCCTCTTCCTAGAGGAGTTCTGTAATCAAACACATAAATACACTAAAAACAGCTCCATACAATCTTTACTAAACAATGGAAATTTGGCCGGCACAGTCAACTTCAAAAGAAGTAACGCTATTCAATATTTTCATGGTATTGTTTTTTCGCAAATTTTGAAAAGGGCATTAATAATATCTGTAAAATCTTAAGTTCCGACTAAGTGAAACATGTCTGCCTTCTTTAGAGAATGGCGATAACAGACTCACTTGAGGCCAGGCAGGTCTTTTACACTGGCAGTGATCTCTCCGGCTTCAGGTGTCAACTTCTCTACCAGCTCCAACGCCCCCCAGAAGGACTTGTTCTGCCCCAGGAAGGTCTTCTTGGCTGGGGATTGAGAGACAGTGCTTGTTGAGCAATTTCATTTTGATGTATTTGGGTCACTGAGTCATCACACTGGGTATAATAATGAGCAACGGAAACTAAATCAGAATAATAAATTGAACATAAAGTATGTTGTTAATACAAGAAAAAAGTTGTTTTTTAATTTAATTCATTTTTAATTTAATTATAAGAGAACGAAGATTATTTTTCTTTATTGTAGTAGCAAAATCTTGCTGAAGAAATCTTCACTTTCTTTTGGAGGGCAGCCACTTGAAGGAATAGACAAAATGCTTTCCTTTATTTACATTTAATCTAAACCACAAACTTTCTTTCCAGTATTCTAGGACTGTAAAATGACTTGTATGAACATTTTTGTAGTTTCTGAAGTAGTCAAGATCTTAAATTTCCATTTTCAGACTTTACAGACTGGTGCGCTCCACCAATCGTGCAGCTTTGAACCAATGACATCGTGAAGTGTGCGGTACATACTTTTCAACCCATGTTTCAGACAGTGCTCCATCACGACAAAGAACTGCTGGAGAGGTGCATAGTCAGAGTCGAGTGTGCGCCCGAGGTTGAGAGCGGACTCGATCAGGCCCTTGATGCTCAGTTTGGCCATGTTCATCAAGTTAAGCCTTTCGATTGCAATGGGATCCTTGGGATCTAACAGAGAAGAAAAACACAGGACAAGGTCCTTAGAGTCCTTGTAGTAATGACACAGACTACAGTCTAACAGCAAGAATGACTCAGGAGCTGTCAGGGGACAAGTTCCAATGTTTTCCAGGAAGTAAAAATAATCGTAGTTTTGATACAAAAATACAAAACAAGATGACATTTTAAAAAAAACAATGAGCTTTTGTTGTAAAGTTGGAGGAGAAGAAAAGTTGTGTCTCATCTGTAAGTTTGATTCTTAAAACTGACTTTAAAGCCTAGCACAGCAAAACCTGTTTACATGTTTAACAAAAACCTAAAACAATGAATAGCTTTGAAAAACATAATAATGCCAGCAACTTAATTCTTGGTATGATCCATCTACACATCTGTGCCTAATCCATCATTTATGTAATAGATACTGTAACTAGACACTGAGGCCTTTAGTAGAGGAGTTCCACAGAGTTATCCTCCAGCATTTGTTTACACTATGAATACATTTATATATTTGGTCTATAGATTTGCATGGACTTTAGTTACAGAACATAAAAATCATAAAATGGTGCGATTCTGCATCAGGGTTGTCATTTTAATAGCTCAGATTTGAATAGAAAAGCTTTCCTCATTGTAAGTAACGTGACACACAATGTACATACTCAAGTATATAAATACTGCGATAAAGCAGGACTGCTGGTTAATGAGGAATGTTATATCGTGTTCTCTTTAATTAGCTCTGTAGATAGAATGTAACATGACAGGCTAACATTCAATTCAAACTAAAGAGAAAACTCGATAGTCAGCTTCTTACAAGGAAACATTCAAAAATCCCCTGTTACACAAGGACATTGGCAACAACCAACATGTGTAAAGTAAAGGGTACAGGTTACTTTAATTTAAGTTGATATATGTGCATCAAGCCTCACGGTTTAAGTTAAACTTGTAAACTCCAATGTGGTAATATTGCAATTATATAAAAAATATATATGAATAAATGTCAAATAGAATGAAGGGAGCATTGAAATTCTAGATTATCAGATATAAAGTGAAAAATGTATCATACATCCCTGATACTAAACACAGTCACCCAACTCACAATATAAGAGACTGGCGGTCAGACCTTTTATTTTACAGTAGCATGACAGAACAAATGTTTCTGGCATTGTCTGTTATTATATTATACATTATCCTCTGTAATGTCATTACAGTAGAGCTACAGATTCAAGTGCTGCAGCATTACATTTGCCAACTGGCCAGAGAAAAGTCTAAATGGCCTCCTTTTCTCAACAAAAAACCAAAACAAGGACCTGCCTATCTGCCTGCTCTGTGCTGAGAGAAGGCGTGGCAGAAGACGAGAAAGAGGAAAGCCTTGGTGTGCAGCAGATATTCTTTTTTCCATCCGATTTAAAACCAGAAAACTACAGTACATACTGCAGAATGAATCTGTTTAACAGTTCACTGCCAAATTTACACATCTGGATTCAGTTGCATCCTGTCTTGTCTCTCAGCGAGAGTAAAAATAACCTGTTTCTGCTGTGTTATATTTTGCAAGATAAGGAAAGGAAACATCAAATATGATCCATCATTGTTGTCAATAGGATTTACTGCAAAATAATAAAATCTCACGACAAAACAAGAAGCACTTCCTGGTTGCATTGTTGGCCGTGCAGCCACGGCTTATTTACAAGCAGTGTCATCCTGCTGTGTAGCTCTCTGGCCTTTTGCGGTCTCCCCTGAAATCCATCGTGACACAGCTCAAACAGGACACCCAAACACAGTTCACTAGATGAAACGTGTTGCGTCTGGGGGACCTTGTGTATCACCACGCCCAAACAGAAGGAAAAAACAGAGCCCACAGTGCTCCTAGGGACGATGAGCTAATCTGTCACATTACCTTCATGGGCCGGCTCTGGATCTGGCGTGAGGGAGATGTCGTTGAGCTCGCGAAGGCAAAGCCACTCGCCATCGACAGACACGCGAAAGTTGCAGAGATAAATAGTCTCCCGGGCGGCCTGGGTGATCTTGTCGGTGGTGGGAGTGGGGGTTTCGCTCTGAGGCGTCAGATCAGACATGATGACTCAGCTGATGCGACGCAAAACCAACACCACCGTGGGAAAAAAAAAAGGCAAAGTAGCTTTTGATCCCCCCCCCAAAAAAAACTGTGAAAAAAAAATAACGGGTCAGAGAGAAGAGAAAATCAGAGAGGATGAAAAGAGCATCAAAGCAAAGAGGATAAAAGGCAAAAGACGTGGGAAGGCCCACAGCAGCTCTCAGCAGGTGCTTGAAAGGGTGCTGCTTTTCCTCCTCTTTATGCTTGCATCCTCCTTCCCTTCCTTGTCACAACTGAGTCAAATATGCTGCTGTGTTGAGAAAGGCTGCCCTGCCTTCTCCTCCTCCGCCTCCCCCTTCTCTTCAACCTCTTGTTATCCCTTTTGTGCAGACTGGGGGAGTTAAAATGCAAGAGAGCACCGTGCTGAAAATCACAGCCCTCTTCTGGTCAGCTTAGCACCGGGTCACTCAGATTGGATTGCCTAGGCACCGCAGTGAATGCACTGGGTGGGTGTCGACCAAGATGGCTGACACTAGTGCTGGGTACAGCAACACATCGTCACGTGAGCAGATGGTGCATGCGTAAAAAAAAAAAAAAAGGGGGGGGGGGGGGATCCCAAGAGTACTAAGCTGATGCTAATGATGCAGCAAAGGACTCATCTGCCTCTCAAGTATCAACAGTGTCCCCTGACCTGAAACAGAGGCTGTTATTTGACAAGGCAATTATTGAGCTGGCTGCAGTAGGGTGGAAGAACACCAATCGCAGTAAGGAACGCGGGTGATGAGGCTAAAGATCCTTGATGTAAATAGTTATTATGTCATTTTAATTCCCACTTGGGAAAACTAAGTGATGCAGCTTTTAGAAAGTCAAGAAAAAATGAAAATAAAAGACAAAGACCTGTACATTGGTACAGCTTCTACAGTGCTTGGTGCATGTTGACAAACTCAAAAGCCACTTGATATTGAGATGATATTTAGGTGATGACGTTTTTTTGCTATGAAATGAGGAGAAAAATACACATTAAAAAAATTGATTAAAACACAATATATCCACAATACAACATTTGTAATTGTGGTCATAATGACCAAGCCAGCAAACAGTTTGTTTTTCTTGGATAAAACAGTCGAGACAACAAAAGGTTAGTTCAAAAGATTTGTCTGATTTTGAGAGGCGTTCGTCATGCTCATCCCGGGGTAGCACTCCACCAATCAGATTTGTCATTGAGTCTGACTGCCCACCCACCGATTCAACACGTCAGGTCGGCCAAAATGAAGGCCGACGGCTTCTCCGACTGACGACGGAATGGAACACACCGCTCAGAGTCAAGTCACTGACCTCGCCAGAATGTCCGACGGCTTTGAAAAGCGCAAATGACTATTACAAAAACGAAACCATACTCAACCAAAAACCAAGTGTCTAGTTATAGTTGATCAGTTAACTAAGCAGAGACAGTCCTAGTGATGGCCAAATGAAGCTTTATGAACCAGTGTCTTTACTTACTGAGTCCACTAGATGGCGCTCTTGTTTTTAAGAGAAAGGCTTCAGGCATTAGTTCAGTATATTCTATTCAATTCAATTCAATTTTATTTATAGTATCAATTCATAACAAGAGTTATCTCGAGACACTTTACAGATAGAGGAGGTCTAGACCACACTCCAGAATTTACAAGGACCCAACAGTTCTAGTAGTTTCCTCCAGAGCAAGTAACAGTGCCCTTTGTTGAAAAGAGAACGAGTGAGAGTGGGCTCAGAAAATAAAAACACAGCTTCACGGAGCTTCCTTCGGCCATCAGCCCTAGTTTGACCCAAATCCAAGAAAATATTTATTTTCATATTGCAATTTCACTGACAGTACTCAATGCTTTGGTGTACCGCTGACAGCTCACTACCGACCTCCTTACACATGTGGCTAGCTTACTTCACTTTTACTTGGATAGATAAACAGAGCAATATGACACTGTATAGGCAATGTAACGTTAAAAACTGCAAATGTTTGGTATGTGAAATGTGACAAAATATGTATCACAGACAGCTAGCTAGCTGCAGTATGCCCAATCAACCATTAGCACACATGTATACCATAGCAACCTGCGGGGGCGTTGTAAAGCAATTAACCGAGTCTGTCAAAACAGCACATGACACACAGGACGTTCAACACAGGAATTCTCACAAAACAACGAATGGAAGATTACACACATTGTTGACATCATATATGTGTGCTGATTGATACGCCCACTAAATTATTGATTTAAAGCGTTTGTCACCTTCCTAATATTAGCTAAATGTGTTATTGTCAGTTTTAAGGAGGTACTTGTTTGTTTATGGACAGCCAAAAGTTAGCTAGCGTTAACGTTAACAACGCTAACGTTACAGTTGGCATTCTTAGATACTAGATAATGTTAGCTAGCTAGTTGTGTAAATACATGTACGTTAAAATACTTCGTTAGCACTTACTTCTGCGCTTTGAGTCGATTCTTTCAATCCTAAAGTCAAACTGTCGAAGCGGAGTGGGTGACAGCGAGCCAGCCTTCCCAAATCTCAAGTTTGAGTTTAAAGCCTCCTTGAAGTATATCACCGAAGTCGGTGAGAGAGTGTCATCTGGACTATCAACGTGTCCGTTTTCATCTGAAGAATGTTTTCTCGCAGAACTTTCTGAAACATCTGGAGATGAATGCAGAGGTAGATCTCCCCGCGACGTGTCCCGCTCCGCCATCCTTCCACTGGGTTAAATTAACTTCATGTGACCAAGCGCGGGGGCTGTCAGTCAGCTAGTTGCGGTTAACTAACGTTACCGCGGCCATGCACCGCCGAGGTGATTAACGCAAAACAATCGATGGGCTGATTAGTTTATGGCAAAATCTCTCTAGTAATCACTCCGCCTTTCGTCTTGTCCTCCACAGCCTCATCCTGACCCGGAAATAGCTGCGCATTGGCATTTTGGTCAAATCTGTTGCTAATTTCGCGAGAGTTTGCGCGTTGTGTCAGCGGTCCAGTCCCGCAATCCGTTCACATGACCAGAGATTATGCAAATAAAGAAGAATAGTCACTAGTAGTAGATCCAAGAATAAATGTTTGCGCCTGGATGCTCCCATGATTCATTGCGATAGACGCCAGAGGTATTGGGCCTCTCCTGTTGCTAAGACTCTCTGTTGAACTATTTATTTATTTCTGTGTTAACAGGACAATTTGAACATTCAGAAACCAATAAATTACCTTTTACGAAGACAATTTGTATGACACACACAACTTACTTCTGGGGAACTTGTAGGCTACTCATATTTATGAATGGGTATTCATGACATAGCTGATAGGTAATGTATAAGATAGATAGATAGATAGATAGATAGATAGATAGATAGATAGATAGATAGATAGATAGATAGATAGATAGATACATAGATAGGCATGGGATCCAATAAACCTATTAGCCTTAGTCATGGGCAGGATTTAATAAGGATTCAATTAATGGTCATTGTTAAGAGTGGACCTATGAAAAATATTGCTTACTTCTCCTTTAGCATTCTCCTCTGTCACACATGTACTACCCAAAATGACCAGTAGGAGGAGATGCAGGGCTAACATAAATAAATCAGAATTAGAATCTGCTTTATTGGCCGAGTAAGTGTGAACACATAGCCTAGATGAAATTTGACTCCGGCTGCTTGACTTTTTTTAAACATTTGACTACTGTATAATCTAGGACTACTACTTTAGGTTTTATAAACAGTTGACTACTATATTAACATTTTACTAAAAATTATAATATATTATAAACATTTGACTTTCTAGATTCTCATTCTTGATAGACATTTTTTTGGCGGCCTATCACACTAGACAAAGACTGTATGGTAAACATGACCTGCTAAAAATCAGCATGTTAGCATTGTCAATATGAACATGTTAGCATGCTGAGTTTAGCATTTAGGTCAAAGCCCAAAACAAACAGCTGACTAAAGTCAGCTTGTTATTTACATTACGTGATTCATAAAAAAATAAAACAAAAAATTGCATTTTTTTTTGTGCAGAAGTTGGCAGTAATATGACTTAAAAAATATGATTCCTGAAATACAGCCTATGGCCTAAATAGTTCCCAACGTGTTTTTTTTAGCACTGTCGGTCAAAGTTGAGCCCAGGAGAGGCTTTTTTGTTTATTCTTACAGACCTCTGCTACATAACTTACTCTACACTGAAACCTCACATATGTATGCAAACATCGGCCCAACAGCTAATATACCTGTAAAACATGCCTCTTTAAGGCGCCCAGATGGCTCGCTTGGTGAAGCGGGCTCCCAATAAAGGTCAGTAAAGGCCTAAAAATGCCAACTAAAAAAAAACATGCAACTTTTCCCCTTACTGGTCTAAACAATGTATTTATAACTGATCCGGACAGTAGTGCTTTCATAACCTAGTTATATTTCCCTGTCAAATGGTACCAAGTTGCATGATGACCAGACCCTGTGCTTTTCTGAAATTCATGGAATTCTTTGTTTTCAGTTTTTCTTCAGTTTATGTCCTACTTTTTCACAGTCCATCTCCCTTTCCTTTGCCTGATTTCTGGTCTCCTGTTTGTTTTTATTTTACGCTTTAGTGATGGTTGCCTGTCACATAATCTCTGTAAAGTTCTTTTTAAAGTTGTTGCCTATAGGACTCTTAATTTACTGATTTCAGGTCAAGGCATTTGTGTTAAAGCCAACTAGAAAAGCAAATATTTTAACAAATTTTGTCTGAATATGGAGATTTTGGCCAGCATGTCAGAAAGAGGTCACTGGAGAAGGCAGTGAAATGTAAGCTAAGGCAAGTTTATTTGTATTGCACAATTCATACACAAGGCAACTCAAAGAGGCATAGAAACACATTGTAAACATAAAAAATAAAGGTACATTCAAGAAACAAATCACAATTGCAACAAAAAGTAAAGTTAAAATTTGGAAACATTATAATAAAACAGATATTAAAATCAATAATAAAATAAACACAAAAATCCTTAATTTAAGCCAGTACATTTAAGATCAATGGTAAAAAGTTATGAAAAACAATCCATCAAATTTCATAAGCTGCAGTTAACAATAAAGTTTCAGCCCTGATTTAAAAGAGCTAACCATTGGAGCAGACCTCAGATTTTTGGGGACTTTGTTCCACAGGTGAGGAGCACAATAACTAAATTCCGCTTCACATTGTTTTTGTCCTAGTTCCGGGAATAAACAATCCATAACAACCTGAGGGATCTGGATGCTTGATAGGGAACCAATCCAGTATGTATTTTGGTCCGTGATCATTCAGTGCTTTTTTTTGACCAATGATAACGTTTTATCTACCCTATAACTCACAGCTCACTCAAGCCAGTGTAGGGCTTTAAGGACCTGGTTTTTGTCTGGCAGCAGCATTCTGGATCAGCTGCAGCTGCCTGACTTAATTTTTTATTTAGACCTGTAAAGACACCAATGCAGAAATCTAAAAATAAACAATTCTAGCTATGTTTTTCATGTGGTGATAAGCAGAGTTAGTAATAGCTTTTAAGTGGTAGTTAAAATTCATGTCATAGTCAATAATTACACCAAGAATTTGGGATTTAAGGTGAGCGCCAACCTTTGAACTTTTATTTTCGTGTCTAAAAAAAAAATCACTTCTGTCTTATCTGCTTATTCTGTAAATTCTGGCACATCCACTCATTGATTTCATAAATGCACTTACTCGATGAAAGTAAGGGACTGTAATCATGTGATGACACTGAAATATAAAGTAATGTGTCATCTGCACAAGTACGATAATGTTCCATAATCTGAGATACTGCAATCAAACAATGCACGTGTTTACTTCTGATCTCGGTTACCAGTTAACAGTGATTTATCAACAACAACTGTCATGGTTTATTGATTATTCATTAATTTCTAGATGACAGTGCACATTAATCAACACTGGCATTTTCAAAACATCACTGGAAATGTATTAGGTCAAGCTCAACCGCTTCTTCCCAAACTAAAAAGAGACAGAACAGACTCACAGCAACAAAACATAGCCTCATGGCTCTGGTCTATCTTTCTTTTCCTTCTTTTTTACATCCTTACTGGTGTGATCAGTTATTGTGAAAAACGTAGAGGCATTACAAAAATAAAGATATGTGGAAGGATTGAACTTAACATCAATGTTTGATGGCAACAATAACACTGCTGGAAGATGTGATTGAAGTTGTGACTCAAGGGAAGTGTTTAATACAAATGATAATACATCCTAGAAGAAGTTAACAAATACAAAAATAGGTTGGTTCTTTTCAAACTGTTATGCAAAATAACAACATTACTACAATTAGATACAACTGTGCCTTTACTTTAGCATGTCTGTAAAACTTAGAACTAAATTATATAACCAACTCAAACTTTTAAACAGCCCACAAAAAGAGCATTCTCATGCTTGCTAACAGCAGCTCTTCTAACTCCTGCTTGTTTTGAGTTATGATTAGTGAATACCAACTTTTGCCTTCTAAAAGGTGATTTAGAGTCCATTTGTTTAGACACTAAAGGCTCAAGAAAATCATACATCAGTCCATCCTGTTGCTTAACCCAAATCAACGTGCTGCAAATTAGGATCTGGATCCAATATATCATGAAACATGTTCCTTTGTCATGGCTGTTGATGTGTTTTCATATTTTGTACAATGTGTGTAAATATTGTCTAACTTGTGTGTACTTTTCTTTTTTTTCAAGCGAAGCTGCTCTGGAACACAATGATTTTCAGTGTAAACTGATATTCATTTGTATCGTTCTGTTCTGATGACTGTTGCCGCTGTTAATTAATTGACTAACTGGGATGGCTACTACTTGACATAAGATCATACACTATTTGTCCCATTTTTAATGTCATTATGTGGTTGGAGGAATTTCAGAGAAAAAGTGCAGGTAGAATTTTGTTTCTCGGAACAATTTTACATCAAAGGCATGAGCTGGCACAAAATAAAACCCTGTGGAAAGACAACAGGGATCAAAACAGCATCAGATAGTCACACGGAGGATATTTCAAACTACAAAGGGCCAACAAGCCGATCCAAATACTTTTCAAATCCTCCCTAAAATCAAAACTTTGTTGTTCTGTACTGAATTTGAAATAAAGCTTGGGAACTGTGAACTGAAGAAGTATTAGGTTCATTATGTTATTCGGTCATCCCAACTCACTCAACTTTGCTGTCATTTTTTACACAAACAAAACTTATCTTTCATGGTGGTAAACATAGAAATGCTGACATGGTTTGGATTGTAAATGTGTATAACAGCAGCTGTTTTGCATTATACACTCATGTATGAGGGACAATCCATTCTCACACTAACTTGTCTCAGATATGTCGTATTGATGTTAGCCTTACCAATATTTAGTGTTATGAATAAAAACATAAAACCTTGTTTTGAGAACAAATTTTAACTTGGGCAAAATTCAAGTATAGTGAAGATAAAAGCACAAAAGCAATCCCTTACTTTTGACTATGGTATGTACAGATAAAAGTGTTGTTTATCTTCAAATTGCTGCCAGAAAGGAGCTCTCATCTACAGATGTTAAAATGGTTTCTTGTGTTTGTCAAGCATATAAAGGTGCTCTGCCCAAACGGCATATAAGACACAAAGACTACAGATTCTGCAGTGAAACCAGACAGGGCACCAAAGATAATATATAGCCACACACGTCATAAGTATAATATTAAACTATTTTTAATAATTCTTCTATATTTACTTAACCACTTTACTTTACTTGTCGTAGCTAGCTTACCTAAGATAAAGAATTTCTTACATAATGCAGTAACGTTACTGTTTACTATTTGATGACCAGTAAATTAAAGGAAGTATGCAGGACTAGTCTCCTTAAAAATGTCTGACGCAAATTGTCCTTAAAGGAGAATTGACATGACATGACATCGACATGACATGACAATGGCATATTGCTTTTTTTTGAAAAAAAATAGATTTTGGAATATTGGATTGTATGAGTTCGACAATTTACTTATTTGGACTTCAAACAGGAAATAAACAGAGGTATGGATTAACACAACTTGTATGCCTTTTTGTCACAGCTACATCAGTCAGATTCACTGTGTTCACTCGGAAGGAAACACTGAACATGGGTAGGCACTTGCAATGAAATTGTTCACATGTTTAGAAGCTAAAAACACATTTAAAACTTGTCCTGTTTAGGCCTGTTGGGTGCTAACTCTAGCAGGAGGAGGCAGCACCGATTGTTTTCATTTTTCTTGCTACAGACAGCACTCCAACTTTCCAAACAACAGAGCTACATCTTGAAATTCTCCTTTAACGTCCTCATGTTCAAGCCATATTACCGAAGTGAAAGAAGGTTCTCATGTTTACGTTGTTTCCCACTTTCTATTGTGCATTAAGCAGTTTTATACATCCTAAAAACTGAAATTAAAAGTTAAACTGTTGTAATGCAAAGGACGTCCGTTACATCCATTACAAAGTAACATTTAACTTTACCTAGCAACCCCCTTCCTTGCGGGAAAAATATTAATTATAAAAACTCAAGTCGGATTGGTTTACCATTTGGTTAGTCACACACTGGTAAACCTTGACAACCTAATATTTTTATATTTTTTTATTTATATGTTGAATATATCATAACTGTTTTGGATTTGTCTATTTGTTAGATCAACTTCGCCCTAAAACTTGAGACATTAGTTAATGTGGCCTTTGATACTATTTGAACCTGGTTTTCTTAGTCTCTGGAGACTTTGCAGCTTGAGTATACGTAGGCTATTTCATCTAAATCTGGAAACATAAGAACATTAAGCAAAGATCCAAAGGTCAGGTGCATTTCATTTCTTTAAAAGTCCAACCCTGAGAGGTTCCAGACCAAAACAAACAATAAACTGCCTTCAGTTCTTTCTTTTTAACACCTCACAAAAATATACAGAGCCACAAAAGCTTTGTGTAAAACTATTCGAAATCCTATTATACAAAGTCAGAAAGTTTGGGGATAATTTGAGCCTTGGACCGAAGAAATCCCCAATCCATGTTTAATCCTGTGAAGAAAAGAAAACATGGAACACAGTGGACAAAACAAAAGTCTTGACTATTTGTGGTGTAAAAATATGTCAATAGATCACCTTTTGACTACTGATGATCCATACAGTATCTAGGATCTGATGTCGGACTTGACGTTACACATAAAAACAATTCTCAGTATTTCTTTAAATCACAACACTGGTTTGCCTTGAATACAAATTGAAGAATTGTCATCTAAATAACTTATTTTCTGATAGTTGCTGTTGGACCAGATGATATGGCACATATTGGATCTGTAATTTATGGTATCAGAGGTACTGACAGCTAATCTCTGATGATATGAATGGCCCATATTGGGTCTACATTGATGGTATGAAAGTACTTATAGCCAATGTTGCCATGGTGCCTCCAACAGATGGCGCTGTAGATTCAAAATACATAATTCACAGCTGAAAAACCTCAGTCCCAGCAAGTGTCTTACAAGAAGACCCTGACACATTGATTCTGCAATACATTCTAGAGAGATGCTTATTATTATCTTATCAACCTGATATTTTTGCAAATGCTTTTAGTTTACAAAAACTACAAATATGTTCTAATTGAGCATGCCTAAAAAAAGTCCACTTGCTGCTGACTTCATGTTGACATGTCTGTGTTCAAGCATCGACATCTGGCTGGCATAGTACAAAAACTTGGTTCAATTGTGTGTGTGTGTGTGTGTGTGTGTTTGCACGTGCGTGCGTATAGGGGGCTGATAAAGTGATGATGGTGCAGCAGTGGAGCAGTTTGACCTCCCACCGGAGGAGTGGCGTGACAGAAGGATGGTCCAGCAGATAGAGGCGGCGGCGGCGGCGGCGGCGGCACGCAGAGCGCAGTTGCCGCACTGTGCCTCATACAAACTTACCCGAGCTGTGGAAGTAGACTTCTTTACCTTCATGCCACCCCTAAGGTGACAACACGAGCCAAACACTGAGCCAAAGATCAAAACTACAGCGGTAAGTCCTTCACTCTTCTTCCACCTCAAAGTGAACTGAAAACAAATGACATCAGGCCTGCTGTGCAATGTGTGAAGGGTCTCGCACCACAATATTCCTGTTTATTTTTGCTTCAGCGTGTTGACGTTGCATTCGGGTCTTTTGACAAATCGTGCTTTAATTCACTTTTTAATGCATTTCGAGTGTTATCTGCGTGGTGTAAAGTTTTACTGAAACTTTTATCACACGATTAAAGGACGTTTTTTTTGCGTAAATACGCTGTGATAGTGTGTTGTATTTTGGTTAAGCGGGTAGTTTGGCCAGTTAGCATGGTTTATATTGCTCTCTCAAACTCCTGTGCTGTTACTAATAGGAACCAAAACAAGTGCATCACGTTATAAAGTCTGCTGTTCTTCAATAAAGTGTCCTGGAATTGATCACATGATTATTGTACTTGCAGAAGTGCAGAGAGCGCATTTGCATTATATTTGTTGTAGCCTATATTACTTCCTATGTGTTCCTCTTGCACTCCTGTGATCAATTTGCTGTATTGTGTTTTTAAATCAAAACAATACTTTTTGGACCAACAGCAGACCCATAATACATAATAACACTTACTGTGACACCTGTGCTGCGTAATATCCTTCAAATATTCTTCCTAGTGTTCTTTTAGTTCCTTTTAGTTAAGCACTTCTGTTGTGAAAGTCTCTGAAAGTGAGTGTGCAGTTAGTTCACAGAGAGCAGAAAAATGACCTCTCCATGTGTTACTTTGTCAGGCCAGGCATCAGCAGCCGCTCGGGTGATCTGCTCTGTTCAGCACATTCACTAAGGAGATCTATCACACGCAACCTGAGATGAGCAGCAACAAGAAGTAAGTGACTTCAACAAGCTTAACAGGACTGCTTTTCACTTTCTGCAGAGCTACTTTACCTTAAATTAATCTTCTTTTTGATTTAAATAAATCAGGTGAGTAGTTTGTAATGAGGCTGACAAGTTCTGTACATGTGCTCTGACTGCCAAGAAGGTGACAATTACGTTTTCAAATACTGCTTTCAGACAGGATGGGCTGTAGCTGACTTTGCTGTATTTCAGGTTCTTACAAAATGGAAATCACATCTTGCGTGTTGACTAGAGGGACCCTAAACACACCACCTTTGTTTCTCTTATGCTGCACAATCCCAGTTGTTATTTGGAAGTATGACATCAGTATTGGAATTTCGAGGAAAACAGGCTTTAATCAATTTATCTAAGTGTGTACTTCCAAACTAGGGAAAAGATATTTTAACTTAAAGGCAATCAGTGCCCCGGGTGACACTGCATCAGCAGTGTGACTTTGCGTTTTTTTTGGTTGCTTTCAGAAAGCCATCACAATTTTTTTTGCCCCCGCTGATTCAAATGAAACGCACCAGCAAAATTTTGAATTTGTTAAATCATCTGGAACCTGTGTAGTCTCGGACAATTTTTTTGGTTTTGAGATAAAAAACAGGCCTTTTGTTTGAAAACCTGTTAATCTTTTGTTGCCCTAATGATTCTGATATCCTCAAGTAAAGTGCAGCAAAGAGGTCCAAAACACACAAAAAGAGGGAAAAAGCAGACACAAATTCATAAAAAAATTCTCAAAACAGCCATTATAGCAATAATGAAGTGATTTTAAAAAGAGAAGAAGCTTTTGTCATTGTAACATTGGCTGAACCCTGTTTTTGTTCCCCCATTCATTAAGAGTAAGCAGTGGAAACTATCGGTGCGGTTTGTGTAACAATTACCGAAAGCCCGGCGTGGCTATCATTTAATAAAAACTGTCCTTTTTATTGTGAGAAAAAAACCTTTTAGGTCCAGGGAAATCTGATATCTGATGACATTCTGCCTTAATTGCATGAGGGATTTGACTTTACAAACTCAATTGGATTACAGGATACATGACCCGGAGACATTTATTCATATCTCATGCAATGACTACAGTAAATCTTCTATACCATAACACAGTCTGGATGCCTTCAGGCTTTTTGATGTTTCAATGGTTTGGACACATCGTAGACCTGTGCATCCGCTCGGGTGCAGAGAAACACACTCACATCTCCAAACAGATAGTAATTTAGACTACATGCAGATTAGTTTATGCCCTACAAGGACAGGGAGACTGATATGTTATATGTGAAAGACAGATAGCTTACATGCAATCAACAGGGCAAAGTAGCAGCTTATCAAGTTTTGATTGCTTGCACGGCTTGTAAAATGATTCTTTGAAGGTTTAGCTCATATTACATAATGTACATAACCTAAATAAGTTGATTACAGGTGAACTCCACCTTGCCATCCATTTTCTTTGAAATCCTGTTAAATTAATAAATGACCTGTGCAGTTGTAAGGGATTTTGATGATAGGAAGTGTTTTAGTGATCTAAAACATAAAACGCAGAGGTGAGACCAAAGCAAACATCCTAATTTCAAGGACAGCCACAAATCCTAAACACGTAATATTGTATTGTCGATATAGAAACAAAATGCACTTTTGCTTGTTTATGGATAAAAGTAGAAGTAAATTAAGGTCACAAAGATTGTTGAACATAAAAATGACTCTGCATTGGGGCCTTTTGATTTGCGAGAAGAATCAAAGATTTGAACAATCACCTTTTTTGTGTTTTTGTTTACTTTCTTTGACAAAATATATTTCTTATGTGGCGCTTTGTGTTGCAAAGTACAAGCCAATATCGGTAGCATGCATAGTACACAAGCATTCAAAGATTTTGCACCAAGAAAATGTTTGTAGTCCCATTGCCTAATGTGCTGCTTTTTGTGTAAAAGCCATAGTTTGCACAAATTATTAAAATAAGGGTAGAATAATCTGTCATTCACTTATTGCATCTTATATTTCATTTTTCAATTTAAACTTCTACGAATAGTCCGTTATATCCCTTACTTATATTCTTTGTTGACTACAATATAATCTTTAAACCCAAAGCTTATCATTTTGATAAAATATTAAAAAACACAAAAGAGTTCAAAAGGTTCTCTTGATCATCATGGTAGGGTTGGGTAGAAGCAAGTTGGAAAAGATGCGTTGTAAATTGTCTGCTGTGCGGTGAGTTAAAGGGAAAAAGGCATTCTCAGAAATGTAGGAAATCAAGTTTTTATGTACAAATAGACAAAACAGGGCAAGGGGGATGTTAACTAAAAAATGAAGCACAATTTGTTTTTTAATCACAAAGTAATTCCTGGAAAGCAAACAACATCACACCATGTTTATATGCAAAAATGACTGTGATTTTGTACTTTTAGTCCCACATCATATACAAAGCATACACCTCTTTTCTTTTTCTTGCTGAATAAGTACACTAAAACATGTTGTTCTCATTCTTTTGACAATGTGTGAAGTTTAGTGTGGAAATAAAACTTGGGAGCAGGTGTGTGGGTGCCCGGCTCAGGCAGAATGGAGTTTGGCCTGTTATACCCATGATTGTTCCATAGGTGGCAATGGAGGAAGTAGGAAGGCCAGTAATTGTAGGAAAGCTGGTGAAGTCCAGAATTTAAAGACCTCAGCTAGATGTGGTTAAGTTTAGGTGTTGTTTTGAAACCACTTGACCCAGAGTTACACTTAAAAGTTAAAGCTTGAGAAGTTGCTGTCTCAAAATGCTTTTGAGTAATAAATCGGCCTACTGTATCTGGAAAATCTAAATGTGGCATTTTAATGTAATTTTGCTTTTTATTACATCTTTTTATGAAAGACTAGAAAGTGCGTACTGTATTAAAGTTCAATTAAAGAGACGGGTACTTTCAGTCGCAGTAGTAACACACTACTGGTAGTTTCATTGTGTTCCTAAAATGACATCAAAAAACCTTGCAGCTTTATTTCTAGAATAATTATAGTTTGTGAGCTTAGTAGCTATTACATCTAAACACAGGAAATGTTCCAGTGTTATTTTTTTAGTGTTGATTGGAGAGTTGTTTGTCCACACATTATCAGCAAGTTTTGAAAAAAACTGTGAATGGATTTAAATACTGGAAATACTTTTCAGAGCTGAAAAATAATAATAATAACACTGGTGATTTGGCAGTGGTAGGATTGTTGTAAACATACTGTCTTTCCTGTTCTATCTCCGTGATAAAACAAGACACTGACCAACGGAATCTATAAGTATGTGTGATATGAAGATTATGCGGGATGATTCAGTGAGCAGAGAATGTCTTCTCGTGAGCAGGACACTGAATCCCGACCAGCTGGCAGCTGACCTTTGACCTGTAAGACCTCTGTGTCTAGGGTGTCCCGCTGCTATTTTACTCAGCCCACGCTGTCCAGTCCACTTTGAATGGACTAAGTGGATTTGGAGAACATTATTGAAGATATTAATGAAATTATCCTATTAAATGTATTTAAATGCGTATTACACTTTGATACTATAGCACTGCTGACACTATTAACACTGTTCAGCCTGACAATTTGTAAATTAGCTGTTTGTGTAAAAGACCGCAGTGATTGCTTCTTTCTATTTGAGAGTGCATGTTGTAATGCCCCCAGCAGAAAACCAAACAAGGACAACGTCCTTTCAGCTAGAGAAACAGTCTGAAAGAAACCTTTTTCAATCATTTTTTCACATCAGTGTTTTTTGGGAAACCGTACGGTTTGTTTGAGGTGAGGATGAAGCTGGTGAAGTTGTGTTGGAGAGCAGCGGAGGGGCTCCAAGATGCCACGCTGTTACAGGCTTCTGTGTGTGTTGTCACTTAAGTAAAGCCGGCGTAATCCTGTAAGGGTGGATGAGTAGACAGACATGTGATGCCCCACTTGTTTCTTAGGTGGAGGGTGGTGGAGAGGGGGGTTGACAGGCATTACCAACCAGATGGAAAGGCTTTGCAGTGTGTGTGGGCTTGTGACTGATTAGACACATTAACTAATACTTTTTCAGATGTATTCCACCCAGTAATATAACACAACACCTTGATTCAGTGTCTTGACAGTTGAACTGTGAACAGAGGCCGATCCAGATCTCTATAGGTTCAAGTCTCAGTCTGGCTGCGGTGTTTTGCGCACGATCAGCACCTGTCAGTCTGGCCATCACACTCAATTAGGGGAGGCTTCCTGTCCTCTTCAGGAAGCGGAGGCTTCCTGTCCTGCCACCCCCCCCCCCCCCCCCCCCCCCCCCCCCCCCCCCCCCCCCCCCCCCCCCCCCCCCCCCCCCAAACCAGATTAAATCCTATCTATCGGCTGCGTACTTTGCCCTCCTCCGGTACAACACACATTCCCTTATTTGAGGGTAGTTTACTTACAGAAAAGCTGAGATGCTAGTTCAGAGCTCCAAGTAGTCGCAAAGCGTTACTGGCAATGGGTCTTTAATGAGTGGAGATGAGCGCCACCAGCAGCACCAGACTGAACCCTAGTCCAAATTTACTGCAGGTGGCCGAGCCGAAGCGCTATGGCTCCACGTTGTCTCTGGAGGAGAAGTGTGAGCAGTCTTTCTTCCTCTTTTACTACTACAGGATGGAGGATGAGGCGGTGCTGGACCGGGGGGCATCCTTAGTCAAGCACATCTGTGATGAGGAGGAGGTAGAGGGTAAGTTTACCTGTTCCTGTACACTTTATACAATTTCTCATCATGTTTTTTTTTTTAAAAAGTCTTATTTTAGCCGCCATGTGATGTAGACCGCTAATCAGGCAAGAAACACAAACGGCAAGAAACGTCAAACATGGTGTGTTATAAATATTTCTCTAAGATTTAACTTCTTTAAGAATAAGAAGAAAAGTTCCTTAGAAGTCACTGAATCTCTATTTTGAGTCACAAAACCTAAACACTGATTTATGTTTTTAGACTTTTAAAATCAGAGTTTTTTTTTTCAAAGCGAGGGAGCTCATTGAGACAAACCGGAAGAATTTAGCCAAACTGTCAATACTGCCAAACTTTATGCATTTCCTGCACGTACACTGTGACGCTCCCCTGTAGAACACGGAGCATGACACCTGTGTTTACCTCACTGATCCCCTCAAAGACCTATAGGACAACAAAGAGAAATGTTGGAAGAAAAAGATCCAATTTGCTTAAATGTCTTTTAATAAGTCTCTTCTAAGTTGAGCTCAGTGTCCTCCCTGCTGCTTGCTCAGAGCCGGCAGCCTGACTCCAAGACTGATAAAGAGAACAAAAAGAGATTTGGCAGATTGACGTTTCTTAGATCCTACGAGATACAAGTCTGGAAGATGGAGCATTGGTCCATTGACCTCAATTATCTTTATCTGACACTGATTACTCTGTGGTTTCACTCAAGCGAAATATTTGGTATCTCAACTCTGTCACAGCTGGTGTCAAAGCTTAAGATAGACGATTCAGTTCCACGTCCATGCAAACACATCTGGTGTGACCTTAGGTTAAATGTTTGCATTCCTGTGATGTAATTGCCTGTTACAGCTATGTCAGAAGTAAAGAGGAAGAGTAATCATTTATTCTGACAAAAAAGCTGTCATCATCTCTTCCCCCCCCTTAACAGTAAATATTGTTTTTAAAGCTGTGTTGTATTAGCATGCTGTCTGTGCTGTGTGGCGTGTTGCCATCCTCCCCACTGGTATAGGCAGGTCCAAGAGGCGCGGTTACTCTGGAAACTGGCGGTGGCGTTGCCTCTCCTCAGAAATCTAGTGAGCTCAACAAACGTCCCAGCAAACACAAGGATTTGATTTCATTCAGTGTGTGTTAACAGGCGGCTCCAAAAGAAGTTCTTCTTCTACACAAAAAAAAGAAGAGGAAGTCGTTACACAAAGCTGCTCTGGCAGTGTGTAAATCTCGCTTTCCAGCTCCTTGACTCGACCATTTCTTATTCCTTCTACCTCTCCTCTCATTCTCTCACCTCCTTTCTTGTTGTTGTTTAGCCTGTGCAAACGCCTTCAGCTCTGCTTTATTGCTCATCTATCAGCCCTAATAGCACTGTGGTCTTTATTTCTTTCTGTCTGTCAATGTTCTCTTTTATTGCCATTGTCTAGCCATCTGCTCCTGGGTCTTGTTGCAATGCCTACTTTCTGTACGTTAAGCTAGATTGCCTCTTTGGTTGACTCTAATGTCTTAAAAAAAAGGTGACCCAAATAATACTGAGCATTTTATGTTAAGCTAATGTTGATCCACATCAGGTGTAAGTTTATATTGCTTAAAATGTCAGTGGAAAGAAGGAGAGAGAACTTTAATTATCGTCTCTATCTTTAGCTAAAAGAATGAATAATTAATAAGCTTTGAATATTGACCATGCTCGGCCTACATAATTTGAATTTGATGTTTTGGCTAAAAAACAGATTGATTATCTGATTGATTATTTTAACCCTAGAAAATACCAAAATATTTATATTCCCATATTTGAAGTAGGTTGTATGCTACAATACAGAAGAACACAGCAAATATGATGGACTTGTTATGGAAATATAAGCCTTGTCTTAAATATTTAATATCGCCTCATCAGTGTTATCCACCTCCTAAAATTGTTTTCATCATTGCAACAAGCAAAGCCACCTGCGCTCACTTTAAGTGGTTTTCCTCGTTCTTGCTGTTACCTAAATAGCAGAACGTTGCATTCCTATTACTGGATGAACTATGTCGCAAATCCAAACTTTCAAATTGTAGTGTTTACACTGGAAAAGTGGAACAATGCAAAAATATGCAGACTTTCTACCACAATGCAATGCCTAACGGAAAAGGACGAGCTGCTCCCAACTGGGAACATTGTTTAACTATTGTGAATGGTGGTGCAATACATTAGCTCCAGGAACTAGCATAACTCTGGCTAACTTCAACCTGAGCAGAGGTGTAATCAGTCAAAAAGAGAAAACATCTTTGTGTGGGTTTGCAGGGCCTTAAAAGTGTAGTGTTTCCCTAAAATGAATAGTTGAGGTGGGTCATTCTACCTCAACAAGCTGATAAGAGGGTCCAGGACCTCCTGTTGAAGATCCCTGTTTTAAATGCTTTTTCTCAAGCGTGACCTTGACATTTTTTATGCTTCGTGAAAAAGAGTGAAATTACAGATATAAAACAACTCAGGCACAATATCAGCCATTTTTGTACAAAAATGTCAGCCCTCAAAACTGATATCACCATTTCTGTAACTTGTATGAAAATAACAGACACTGTCTGCATTATGTACATCTACAACATGCCATTCATTCACTGAGCCAATCCTCAATTTAATCTGCTGGCTTCAATCCTGTACGTAGGACTGGGCAATATATCGATTTTATATTGATATTATGATATGAGACTAGATATCGTCTTAGATTTTGGATATGGTAATATGGCGTAATTGTTGTCTTTTCCTGGTTTTAAAGGTTGCATTTCAGTAATTTTCTTATCAGACTCTTGTAACTGATTATTTGCCTTTTCCCACTTAATCATTACATTACATTATATTAGTTTTCAAAAATCTCATTGTGTACATATTTTGTGAAAGCACCAATAGTCAACATTACAATATTGTTGCGGTATCGATATTGAGGTACTTGGTCAAAAATATTGTATTACAGATGTGCTCAAATTTGTTGGTACCCTTACAGCTCATTGAAATAATGCTTCATTCCTCCTGAAAAGTGATGAAA
>NC_048411.1:25343513-25353004 GCF_013103735.1 Etheostoma cragini | reverse complement strand
TTTTGTCCGTTTCAAGTTATTTCAGAGAAAATTGTGCATTCTTCGTTTTTTGTGGAGGGGTACCAACAAATTTGAGCATGTCTGTATTTGATTTTCTCCATATTGTCCATCTCTGCGTGCACGATTCATTTTGTGTTTTATGTTATCCCATAGACATGGCACATATGGGGCCGGTGTCATCTTTGTTGAACCAAAAATCCAGTGGGCAGCAGATGTGACGTGGCTGATGTGGTTCTGTCTTTTTTCTTAATCTTCTTTTTGTCTGTTTTTTCTTCTGGAAAGTTCTTTTGATTCTTTTTGACTTTTATTCATTTGGTGTCATGTGACGTGGAAAGTTACCAAAGAAAACCGATGGACTATAAAAACTGACCAAATATTTGTTCATATTCATCTATTGTTGTAAATGCATGCTATATCTTTACCTGATTTTAAACATTGCAAATAGGTTTTAACAAATTTTAAGAAAATGAATGTTTTTAATCTGTTGCAAAAAGTTTAGTCACATAAACGCAAGCAAACTACAAGCGGATGTCTGATATCCAGTATTTATCAAAAAGCTGATATCTGCTCACGTACTCACTCAGGTAAAAAACCTGAAAACCACATTGTAACAATAGAATGAGGAGCAGAAAGCCTCTGCTTTACTGTATCCCTTCATGTTTTAGGTGAGCCTGTTCAAACCTTTTTAGATATCCCTTGTTTCTGATGCTCAGCTATAGCTTGGTATACTGAACCGTTGGTGTCAGTGAATTTAGATGGTCACCCCTAATAAAACAAGGCATTGTGGTATGAGTGAATAATGAACGCTGTTGTGCCTTAAGAGAGATCATTGATTGTTGTGTTGAGGGGTTCCGCCACTTCCTGGTTAGGTCATGTGCAGTGCTTGGCTCACTGTTACCCGACGTTTAAACACTGATCGCATAGAGCCTTTTGTTTCAGGAGGACTTTTGATGTTTATCCTGAAAGGTTGCTTTCTTTTTTTTTTACAGCCTTCCTCTGCTTAGGAAGGAGCAACTTATGGGGAACCGGACAATTAAAACAAAAGTATTCAGATCCTACAGAGCAGGAGACAAATTATTGATTATTGTTGTTATTTACTTAAATACAACATAACTCTACTGAGCCTAAACCCTGAAACTGAAGAAAAAATTGTCAGCTTACAAAGTGCTGACAACAGTGGCCATTTTGAACATTGACATATACATTACTGTATGTATAGAAAACAAGCATTAAAGAAATACTCTACCCAAAATCATTCTTCTAAATATTAAAAACTAATTTATAGGCTATACACTTTAAACTGAACATCATAAGGTTTGTGAAGGGAGGATTTATTGAAGAACTGCATTAGACTGCATTAGTTTTGGCTATGTGTATTAATAGACTTGCAACTGAGTGGATGTGAGTTTTTATAGTCTTCCTAGGCAGAAAGCCGCAGTTTGGGTTAACTTGACATCAGTAAGTAATGATGGATTGCATTTGTCACCAGTTTATTTGTCCACCCTAGCTGCATAACCTACATCTTCTCTGTCCATCATGATATGCAGTGTGTTCCAAATTGTAATCCTCCAGCTCCATTGAAGCTTCAGATTGTTTGATATAGTTGTAACAGAAGGTTTTCTTTGTGCCTCACTCTGACATGTGTGGATAACATGATATCTGCAATTCCTCGTGCACACTAGTACAGAATTAAGATAGTGAAGAATAAATACCCCGAACCAGATACATTACCTCAGCCATGTGACCAGCCTTTCTGAAAATAAATGCAGAGCATGTTGGCATAAAATCTACATCCATCGGAATGGCATGTCATTAGCAACAGTCGGATTTGCTTGTCATTATTGACCATAAATCCACCAAACTACATTTAAAAAATGCACATCCTGTCAAGATGCATGAAGCAGTTATGGCGTCTTCACTGCCATGTTCTACTTCTTTTTCTGTCCAAATATTTGTTTTGACAGTGTACTGCAACCTTTATAACCCTGCTCTGCTACACTGTCTTGAGAATGTGAGAATGTTCCCTGTTTAACTGTGTTGAAAAGTGGCCGAGATTGGATTATGGTCATGTTATTTCTTTTAGTGTTCACATCATGATTTCTAAATATTGCATTTTTCCAAATAGGGATTTTAATTGTGTCTTGTCATTTCAGGGAATTAGCGGTGAAATTTACATGCATCATTAGCATCTGCAATCCGCAATCTGAATTTGTCAGGTTGTTTAATGTCAGAGTTCATCTGCTCCTTTGCTTTTTGCAGGTCATCACACCGTTTACATTGGCGTGCACGTCCCCAAGAGCTATCGGCGTCGGAGGCGTCACCGTCGGAGAACCGGCCACAAGGACAGAAAGGAGAGGTTGACGGAGAACGCTTCTGACAAGTCGGACACAGAAAACAACGATGAGGCCAGCAACAGCATCCTCAAACCTCTCAGTAAGTTCTGATGGACTATATGTCAAGGATGATTAGGGCTCATGTCTGTCTTTGCTGAAGGCTGCTTTTTTTTCCAAAAAAACCCACCTATAACAAGCCATGACCCCAAAGAAGTTGCTGAATCCACTTAGTGGCAAGAAATTGCCTTGTATGTTCTG
This sequence comes from Etheostoma cragini, assembly GCF_013103735.1. NCBI lineage: Eukaryota > Metazoa > Chordata > Actinopteri > Perciformes > Percidae > Etheostoma > Etheostoma cragini. The sequence goes on along the minus strand of NC_048411.1, from coordinate 25,350,413 downwards.
CCAAGTGTTCTGCTGGGTGTGTTTTGACAGAGTAGAGTAAAATTTCATTGAAAGTAATGGCTACTCGGATGTAATTGTACTAGTGTTGATATAAGTCTCTTGAGTATAGTGTGTAAGAGTATGCCTTCCTGTGCTTCTGTACTTGGTTGTAGACATCAGTGAATCTGTCTTTGTGTGCTTTTGGATGTGTCGGCATCTGTAGGTTAATGCTTACGTTCTTGGTTGACTAGAGCTTCTTCTGTCCATTTTAAAGGCTGTAGAGTGCGAAATGACCTCTGGCGCAGCTTCTGTGATCAGCGGATGCTACGGCCAGTTTGAAGGAAACTTAAGAAAGAAAGGTCGGAGGGAACGGTTACAATGGGTAACGGAGTTAAAGTTTAAGCCAAGCTGTTATTGATGTCAGCTTTTTTTCCCCGCCCGGCAAGTTAAGGTTAACATCACTTGATGTGGGGGGTTTTCTTCAAGACACAAATCCAATCAGAAAATAGATTAAAGCCAGCCCATCTGGTTGCTGCTACTAACTGTGATGATGCATGTTTAGCAAAAATTGCAAGTTTTACAGATCTTTGGCCATGTCTCTAGACTAGCTACTTTGGGGACTCACTGGTCTGTTGTAAGCCTCCAATGTGGCTGAAAATGGGATTTTTGATGTTAGGGCTGCAATACATGTTTAAATGAAAATTATCTGAAATAAATAGCCTAGGATATTTAAAAAAAAAAAAATAAATATATATATATATATATATATATATATATATATATATATATATATCGTAGCGTATGCTACTCACAGACTGACTGCTGACTTATTATGAATGGGTCTAATGGCGGGTCAGCGGAGTTACACACGTTGTATGTATGAAATGTCTGTATCATCACTGCACTGTATTTTCATGAACTATGATATTCTGGCCATGGGTCACATCTCTTGCAGGTCCAGCAGCTCCGTCTCACACGCTGTTACTCTACGAAGTTAGTTGCATTCAATAACTTCTTCTGTGTTTTTCGCCGACGTGGCCGCAATAGCAGAGAGTTACAACAGAGAGCAGAAACACTGGTACAAATACAGTTTGCTTGCCTCTCATGCTTAACAATAAATAGCTAATGTGCTAATTGTGTTAATAACAATTCAAACTGTAGACCGGCGCTGTGTCTCTCTCCATGTTACAGGGGAGCCCTGTGTGACTGAATGGGGGCGGGGCTGCGCGGAGAGTAAGAGGAGAGATCCAAACACAGGCACGGCTTTACAAAAGAAATGAGTCACGTGACGCAACATTAAACCATATTGATATAAACAACATTGCTTTGTTTGTGTAGAGACACCAAATGCGACCTCGGAAAAATGTTATACGCATCCTGGAGCCCTGTGAGCTAACAGACACTAACTAGCACCGACTAGCACTGGTCACTGCTGTTGTCTGAAAAACAACACAGACGGAACAAAATGTTGTGTTTACTGGGAAACCTTGTCACCGACGAATGACGCCTGCTATCTGTTGAATTTTCCTCTAAGCTGCGCGGTGGAGAACGCTGATTGGCACATGATAAGACAGTTGTTTACGGAGCAGTAGATTGGCTTTGCAAAAAATACAACTGAGCTTTCTATGAACTGAATGACTAAAATATTGCTTGACCACGCAAATTTGATAGTGGGAAGCCAAAATTGCACTTTAAAATGTAACCGTCATTCTAATTTAGTGGTGCCTTTTTTATATTCAATTCAATGTTCAATTTGTTTAATAAAAGAATGTTGGAAATTATTTCCTTTAATCCATTTGTTGTATTTTAGCAAAATACCGAAAGCAGCAGAAGTGCAGCACTAAGAACACTTTAATATCTGTTTATTTATCGCAAGTAATGTTGTTATTGTGATATTCAACAACGTTATTGGGCAAATTTTTCTCTTATCATGCAACTTCTCATACTGTTTCAGTTTAATAGTTTTAGAGGCCTGTAGGTAAAGCTGAAACTTGTGCTTGTATAGCAGAGATTATTCCTTTATTCTTCTTATCATCTGATCTTATTTTCCATTGGTCTCGCAACCCCTCCGATTTATCCTGCTTTGATTTATCCTTGGTAGACCTCGACTCCCAGACTGTGAACCGCTGAAGAAACACTACACTACTGCAAAACAGACGAGATATTAAAGTACACAGGTGATAGATAAAGCATGTTTTCAGTACAACCTCTTTGTTCTTAGGAATATTTTTGTGTTCTGGAGAGGCTGATCTGTCTAAATGGCCCTGAAGATGGTTTAATGCAGCCAATAGGAATAGAGTGGTTGTCTGTATTTTCTTGTTGTAACAGATTTTTATACTATATATACTACTTAGACTATTATGTCCTATTATGTCCTTGTTTTCCTCTTGAAAGTCCAACCCTGTCCCAAACTGACATTTAGACTAACCTAGTATGGATGCAGTTGTTCTCCCCAAAACTAATCGATTGTGTCTCTAAATAACAGCTTATTTGTGACCTTCCAACATCGTGAATGTCACAGTCATTAAAAAACAAAAATTGAATTAATCAAATCAGTTTTTTGCAGAAAGACAAAACTTTTCTACAAACAACTTTTTTATTTGTGTACTGAGCTATTTTTAACTCTACAGCAGATTTTTCTTTCAGAAATAATTGTGCAAGTAAAACTGGAATCTGTCAGGCATGCAAAAATTGACAGGCATGCAGTGTATACCTAATGTCCTACTGTTATTCACTACACTCATAAGTGTTACTGTCTCTGGGAATCATGGCTGTCCCCACAGGGGGAAGGCCCTTGTCTGTTGTCTGAACTGAACTCTTCTTGTTTGGTCAGATGGACACTGCAGGGACTGAAAGTATATCCTCCTGGTTGCATGTGTGTCCACTGCAGGGTCATTTGACCTCTTCTTATTTTGATGAGCATGTTTTATACAAGCTTCCCCCCTCTCCTTTTTAGTAGGTTTAAATGTTCTCTCCAAGTGGATTATAAAGATTACTTAAAAACGTGGTACTTATACAAATGGGTTTAATTTCCCAAAGTCAGACAGAGCAAGCTAAGACTGCTGTGATGTATTCAGTTTTTTTGTGAATGAATCTCCATTTGAATGTCTTTGCTTCACTTGAAGGATGTCTGCTTCTCTCAAAATTGAAAGAAAAATCCTGAGATGTATATGAATACTTTAATAATTGATTAGATAAATGCAAAGGTTGACGTAGAAACCTGGCTGTTTGACAAAGTGGATCTTCTGGAGCTACTCAGCTTTCACATGCCAACAGTAATATGTGTTACAACTTTAAACAATTACAGCTATCACTTTGAAAGTAAGGAAGGATCCAAACTGTTTCCAATGAGTAATAAAGCATATATTTTATATATAGGGTTAATTGGCCTTCCCTTGATGATTCTGGTTCACATAAGTAATTAAAACGATTATTAACATCTTTTTCACAAATCACAACGTGATGGGAGGTTGTGTAAAACCTTCTCCCAGCAACAGACTGTTGGAGATATTTGTCAGTGTCATTGGAAAAAATAATTGTATCAGTAGAAAAGGTCTGTGGATATTGATTGGATAAACGACTTAAACCTTTGAAAGGCCATCAATTTGTTTAACTCCACGTCTTTCTGGGCATGAGTTATTGTTATGATAAGTTAATCCTTATTGATTGACTCTTAGATCAACAATGTCCCCCAACACATCATATCCACAGCCTTGTGTCATCCCTTTGTTCTAGTGAACATGTCCATCTTTTTGCTTATATTCTGCTGCAAACAACCAAGATAATACATTTTAGAAGCAAAGGGAAAAAGATAATCAATATTATTTCTCCATCCTAGACAGTGACTTGGATAAAATGGCACTGCATTAAGATTTAAGGCCACGCATGATCACATAGTAGCTTGTAGGAGATGGACATCCAGCCACACATTTGACTTTTTCATTATACCTAAAGTTCCTGTCCACCTGCCTCATCCAAATCACTTTCAACATTAGTCTGACATTGGACGTTAGTTAGTTGCCATTAGCTGAAGGTTGACACCAAAAGATGTTTTCTTCTGTTCAACTCCTAAGTACAGTCTGAATACCATGTCTGAACTGTTGCAGATCGGTCTTTAAGTACATCTTCTGTTGAATCTAATCATCCCCTTGTAAGACAGTCAACTTTGATTCATTTTCATTTACCAGACTCACTCTCTTTAGTTAGTGAACATTTTGTATTGTTAAACACTTTCTCTAATTAGGCTTTACACAGCCCATATATCTCTAGTGATTCTGTGTTGCAATTAGGGGATGGCAGTAGCTCAGTCCATAGGGAGTTGGGTTGGGAACTGGAGGGTCACTGGTTCATGTGTCCATACGGACCAAAGTACGGAGTGTGGATTGATAGCTGGGGCCACTTCACGCTGCCAGCTGATTTTGAGCAAGTAGCAAGCCACTGTACTGTATTGTCTGATTGATTGAAGGACTATCCAATTGTGGACAGAGTCATAGTGACACTTGTTGGTCACGCCTCTTGTGCAAAGAAAATACAGAGCAGACTCCCAGACTAAATCTCTAATCTGCTGAGCTTGGCTTGGTCCGGTGATAGCCAGACTACATTAAGCCCTTTTAAACAAACTTGGAATCACTCTTAAACTTGACCCTGCTATGATGAGTTGCATTGGGCTGTTTGCAGTGAAATTACTGAGAAAATGTGACTATACATTCAGGACACATGCTGAGAGCAAAGAGAGAGTTTAGTTTTAGGTTGTGTCCTCCAGCTGGTGTTTGTTACATTCTCATCGGAACCTGCCCACTTCAGCTATCACAACAAAATACCAGAACTAGGAGGTCTGAGTATAAATACTGTGCTTTTCAATGAATCACCCTCTGGGTGTTACTCTGCATTCAAATCCTGTCCGCTGCCTGTGATGCTAGCTGCCCTGCATACTGAACATCAGAGTTTGTGGCATGGAAAACATTTCCCTGTATTCTCAGTGATCCTCTTTGCTTTGAGTGAGCGATGCGACGTTGAATTATCACTGCATGTACAGTCACAAACAATGAACGTGCTATTAGACCCTGTGTAGCCTTATACTGTACTGAGTTTTCCGAAAAGGTCAGAGGGGATGGAAGGTATTTGTGTAGGATGCATGTCAAGAGTGGGACTAACCAGGCCTTTAGTGGCAGTCACACTAAGCTTTCTGCCAGGCAGCGGGCATTCTTTCTCCATCCCCTATCCCATGAGCCTCTGCTTCTAGGACAAAGTCCTCTTTGTATGCCCATGGCTCTTGGCTAAAGCACACAGAGCTTTGAAATTGCATTTGAACGATGGGATTTCATTTTGTGCTTGCCCTCACCCCTCTTTGCTTTCACTCTGCACTGTGCCTCACCCGCTAACCCTTCTCACCCACCCTCACACTTTCTCCCAGCACCAACACTGTGCTTTATACCAGCTAGAGTTTTTTGCTGGACAGCATTTATAGGAAGCATTAGTTTCTCTAATGAAGAATTAGAAAATCTCTCTTTGATAAAATCTTGACAGCTTTAGATGCTCACTGTGTATAAGAAGATCCTTCAGAGAATTCCATTTAAAATTTAACTTTTTACACATATTTCTGACCAACGACAGGAGTTTTGCCATGTAAACATGTTTCTTTCTTCCCTCATTCAGTTTCTGCTCATTCCTTTATCATGAAATATTGTGAATGCTAAATTTCAACCTGTAATCAGTGATAGCCGTTATTAGTAATATTATAACATAAACGCTGTAGTTTAAGCACACAGAAAGGTACAGAATATCCAGCTGTAAACACTGTGTGTCAGGTACAGTAGCTTGTGCCAAAATTAATTTCTCCTATGATATTTTGTACCTTTCAGCAGAATGTATTTAGCTTGTTTTCATAGGGAAGACAGAAACAATGTAGTGTGTGGGGATTGTTTTACTACAATTGCATTGTTATGGTAAAATATTTTATCCTGCTCTTTTATAAAGACAACACTTGTACTTCCTTTGTTTTACTGTTATCTGTTTACCACTTCTTTAACTCTATGCACATTTAAGAAATACAGCAGCATGTGAGCCCACATCCCTGAGGATTTGACCTTTTCATTGAACTGATTGCTATTGTTTGCATGCAATTTTGCTATATAGGTATTTAAACTTGTTTTAAATGTTTACTGTAATCAGTGTAAATTGCCATGGATATGAGTGTCAGCTAAATGTGTGAAACGCACATGTAAATTATTCCACACAAGGTGTTATTAAACAGGCTGCGACTTAAGCTAGTTGCAGCCTGTGTGTGTGTGTGTGTGTCTGTGTGTGTGTGTGTTTCTGTGTGTGTGTCTGTGTCTGTGTCTGTGCGTGTGTGCCAGCAGACAGTTTATCCCCCACCTAGTAATCTTACAGCTGCTTGTCTGGCTCGTACATTCTGTTGTTATTGTGCTGCAGAAAACACAATAGGGGGAAACTACAGGCCTTCACCTCATTTTCAGTTTGATCACTTACTGCTGACTGTGTGTGTGTGTGTGTGTGTGTGTGTGTGTGTGTGTGTGTGTGTGTGTGTGTGTGTGTGTGTGTGTGTGTGTGTGTGTGTGTGAATGCCCAAATTTCATTTGCAAAGAAAAGTCCAGTTAAAGACTTAACACTGGATTATTATCCTCTTCTGTGATAAAGATATCTTAATAAATTCTTCATTTAAGAGCAGGACAGCAGCACAAGATAGTTTCCCATTTCACCACATGGGTGGTTACTCTGCCAGAGCATGCGAAACATTTTTTTTCTCCGTGTTTCTATGGCAATAGTCAGTGTATTAAAAATTGTCAAGTTTTAATATATTCAATATCAATGGTCAACTCTCTGGTGCCACAGTATCAGCAAGCTGTTATGTAATCGGGTCCAGCAGCTTTGTTCTTATCAAACACACACACACACACACAC